>NC_054748.1:11792966-12092966 GCF_018143015.1 Lytechinus variegatus | reverse complement strand
TATTTATTTTGAAACCAATTTATCATTACGACCCAATATTTATTTGTTGTAGTTTTGTAATGAAACTAAGTTAGGGGCTTGCCTCTTGTACAAGCTTTGTTTTTTTTCGGCAAGTCCCTCCGTTTTACTTTTAAATACAAATGTCATTTTAGATAAATTTATTTACTCAATTGTGTTCCTTAAATTTATGATTATTTATATATACATATTATATTTTGTAGTATCTTCGAACTTGTTTTGTTATGTTTACCATATTATTGTTATGTTCATTACATTACTGTGAAACGGAAATAAATAAATCAAAGTTCTTCCCCATTTGGGAAAAGGATGTTTAGTGAATGTCATCCCTTAAATTGGTGTGAGATGACGAATCATATATGCATACACTTTTCAATAATCAGCTTTATCAAATTAAAATTTTGTGAATGGGTCGGATGAGTATCTTTTGCCTTCCTATGGCAATTAGCCTTATGAAATCTACAGATATTTTACTCAGTTTCAAGGTGGCGCTCTTCATAAATAAGATTTGCATTGCTATCTATAAGTAGTTGTAATGTAAGATAGAGTCTGCAAGGCAATACAATCTTTTATAATATGAAATAGCTAGTCTTATCTGTAGTGTGCATACTATACATTGTACATATCAGCTAAACAAGGTTGTTGGTTGAAAATATCATGTAGGAAGAGACAAAGTTATTAAGCGAACACATCCTAAAACCTTACAGATTCTGTTTGAGTAGTCTAAGAAGATTATGCATTGATTATTTTTATAAGTCAAAGTCTGTTATTTTGTGGTCTACATGAATTCCTCCAAAATTCATGTTTCCTAAAATTTGGAAAGCTGACGAGTTTATCCCAACATGAATTACCTTTTTTTTTCAATTTTCTTGCCGAATCACAAAAAAAAGCAAAAGAATTTTACCTGATACTGTGATCGTCTGAACAAGAATCACTATCACAGTGAGAGCTGTAACTGTGTTGGTTATGGACCCCATACTTGAGGGCGCCCTTTCTCAAATTTCTCAACCAGAATAGTTTCCTGTGAATGGATAACAGAATAATGATGTTAAAGGCTTGTTAAATTGTCACAATCTCAGCTCAACCAAGTTTTCTAACAACTTTTAAATGGGAGGTTCAACCTGGAGCAAAATTGTTTTAAACAAAGATGAAAAACAAGATTAACATATTGTTGGATATTTGTTGAAAACCAATCAATGATCAGCATTACACATTGTTTTTAGTTTGGGTTTTTGTGCCATTACACACAGGCATATCCTCCCTGTATCATGTGATATATCACCATTTTCTCAGATTTTTTTAAAATTATTAAATACTTGTGCATTCTTATCATCAGACACACATTACATGTCAATCATCATTAACCATTTAAAAAAAAATTACTTACACTGTACACTCAGCACTTGATAAACACAAGGTATGATAATACGCCAGTAGCGGACTGTACCAGACTAGAAGAAGAAAAAAGGGAGTTTAAGGAAATAATATTAGATGACATATGTGGCAGACAATTGCACATGAAATCACAAATTCATAAATGTGAACAACATTGACAAAGAAATAAAAATTCCTGTAAAAACAAGTATACCATGAAAATGTCGAACAGAAAACACTAAAAATAGCATCTAATCAAAATTTGAAAAGCAGATGTGTGGACTATAGCATACTCATATCAGGTATAGTCATGTGTACCTTACTGAAATGATGTGACTTTCTTGTTGATATTGTAATCCCTTTAAAAAATGTTCACATATTACCAATGGTATTATAATTTTTGTGTTTTTCATTTGCTCATTATTAGATTTAGATTACATAATAACACATACGGTACTAGACTCTTTAAAACGCTTAGCTACTTTAGTTCCTTATCTCATTATCATGTCAATTATTTCGCATAAGGTATATCATTGAGGAATGAGCAATCTGCTTCTGTTAATTGTACACTAAAATACAAAAATTAACTTGATAATTACTCAAATGAAAGATAATTTGTTTATCAGTGATCTTAGTAATTGATATGAAAATAGGCTTTAATTATGTTACAATGATGAAAACGAATAGTAATTGTTGAAAGTAAGAAACACTGATGACGATAATAATAAAATAATAATATCTTTAATAATGACATATTTGCTCTTACAGCTCCAAAAAGCGTAACTCTAATGAAGAAAGCCATTAATTGGTACCATATAATATGGAAATGTCTATCTTAATACAATAAAAAAGAGTGCACTGTTCAATTCAAAGGGTAAATCTTCAAATATATTTGATACTTTTTAATAACTGGAAGAATTCAAGAAAAATCAAAATAAAAGGGAGATGTCAATGCATAATTGTTCAAGTTAATTTTCTCTGGAGAAAACCTATTTATCATTCCTTTCTCATCTTTATAATCAACTTCATCATAATTTATAACATAATCACCAAGTTAGCTAGACACCTTCTTTTGAAACCTTCGGTCGGCAGTGTTCACGCAACCCATCACCCCCCCTACCTCCACCAACACCTACAACCCCTAGTAATAGATGCGTATGGAAGCTTAAAAGTGCCACCAGGATGTTGAGATAATTATCTTGGGAAGCCGACATCTTGATAGCAAAAGATCAGATGACAAGAACCCTGATCTCATCATGTCCACATCTTTTAGAAGAGATGATCAAATCCCGGATCTCATCATGTCGACATCTTTCAGAAGAGATGTTCAGATGACAAGATCCGGATCTCATCATGTCGACATCTTGTAGAAGAGATGATCAGATGACAAGATCCCGGATCTCATCATGACGACATCTTTTAGAAGAGATGATCAGATGACAAGATCCCGGATCTCATCATGTCGACATCTTTTAGAAGAGATGATCAGATGACAAGATCCCGGATCTCATCATGTCGACATCTTTTAGAAGAGATGATCAGATGACAAGATCCCGGATCTCATCATGTCGACATCTTGCAGAAGAGATGATCAGATGACAAGATCCCGGATCTCATCATGATGACATCTTTTAGAAGAGACGATGACATGACAAGATCCCGGATCTCATCATGTCGACATCTTTTAGAAGAGATGATCAGATGACAAGATCCCGGATCTCATCATGTAGACATCTTTTAGAATAGATGATCACATGACAAGATCCCGGGTTTCCCAGGTTCGTTAATACGAAATAAGATTTCTCATTCCGAAGATTCGTTAATCCGAAAACGGAATAAGTTTCTTGTTCGTTTATCCGAAAAATGAAAACCGGGAAAGCAGAGGAAGGACAAGTGTGGTGGTCGGGGGGGGGGGGGGGGAGAGAAACACCGTTGCTGTTCAATAATTGTTATGAGGATCGGAAGGCAAGGGCGGTCGAATGAATTTTCGTTTGGGGTATGCAAAGTCAAAAATGACACTCGATCTTCCGTCAAAATGGGCACTTAATTTGATAATATTTTCACCGTGAGATTATTATCCGTGTGAGGTCAAAGTGTGTTTTATAGTAATTAGATAGAGAGAAGACTTTTTGAAGTGACTTCTGATTATGGAAAAATGTATATTTAGGCTTTATTTTTTGCGAGAGAGTATAATAATAATCATGGAACCTATAGGTCCATGATCTAACTAAAGAATTTAAACACTCAAATTTCTGTTCCAAGGCATAGCATATTTGCCTTGTTGAGAAAAAGAACAAAGAAAGCCGCTCCAAGGCATAGCATTTTCTTCTTATCGAGAAAAAAGAAGAGAGAAATCCGCTCCAAAGCTTCGCATATTTTTCGTTACGCCGCTCCGATCGCATTGAATAAGCTGCAATTTTGGTGAAAAGCGGCCGCAGACTCCCCCGGCGGAGGCCGCGCCAGCTGCATCATGTACGCATGACCGTTCCATAGGGATGCATACGCACTCACACGCTGGCGATCCGTTCCAAGGACCCCAGTTTTCACAAACTTTTGTCGTTCCGAAGCCCGTTCCGAGGACCCTCCTTTTTACAATAAACCCGCTCCAAGGCCCCCGTTTTTTGTCTCGACCGCGGCACACCCCCACCACTTTTCGAGTGCCGGCCCCCCCCGGGCCCCACACCCTTCCCGGTAATCTCTACTAGACGATGAGTCATTTTCGCGACATGGTGATGATGCGCTCGCGGGTGCGCTGACCTTAGATTTATACTCACGCGTCAACATTAAATGCCATGGTCAACTTTTAAGGCAGCTTTTCCTCTTGAAGAATATTTTAGCAGTCCCCCTTGCTTCGAAACGGGACATTTCCGCCTTCCGCATTCATCAATCATTTTTTGTAGCAGACTTGTAATATGTGGGCGACAGGTTCACACTATCGTGAAAAAACGACACCTGAGCCCCCCTGACAGTCCCCTCCCCGAACCAACACCACGAGACAAAACTTGCCCTGTTTCTACTTTTACTTTTTTTTCTTCAGAATTTCACTCAAATCTCAAATTTAGCTAAGGTCAAAATATTTGAACATAATGGTTTTGGTATTTCCCCGGGGTATTTTCAATTGCTTCAACATTAATTATGTTTGTATATTTATGTCGATCATGCACCCATGCAGAGAAAATGTGGTCTTCAGTGTGTTCACATTATGTTTAGAGTGTGTTCATATTTCACTCTATGTACATAGTATATTCAGTGTGTTAACAGTGTGTTCATAAAGTGTGAGAGTATATATCAAGTGCCCTTCCCAGTGTGTCTAAAGTATACATGACGGCAATGATTGGTTATCATTGGGCTGGATACGGCCAAGCAATATAGCGCTGGATATCTTCCTATGTTCACAGTGTATACATAGTATGTTAAGTGTGTTCAGTGTGTATTCATACTCCACATTGTGTTCATATGTTCAGTGTGTATTCATACTTCGCAGTGTGTATTCATACGCAGTGTGTTCATATGTTCAGTGCGTTCATAGTATGTTCAGTGTCTGCCAGTATGTTCATAGTTCGTTCAGTATGTCCATTGTGTGTTCATACGTACATTATGTTCATAGTATGTTCAGTGTGTTCACAGTAACTTCATAGTATGTTTAAGGTGTTCACAGTGCTTTTATAGTACGTTGAGTGCATTCGCAGTATGTTCAGTTAGTGTTCATAATTCACAGTGTGTACATAGTTTTTCTAGTGTGTTCACAGTATGTCAAGTGTGATTTCATACTTCACTGTATCGTGTTCACAGTATTTTCATTGTATGTTCAGTGTGTTCAAATTATGCTCATAGTATGTTCAGTATGTTCACAGTATGCATGTTCACAGTATGTTCATAGTGTGTTCATTGTGTTCACAGTATGTTCATAGTATGTTCAGTGCGTTCACATGTTCAGAGTGTTTTCATACTTCACAGTATGTTCATTGTATGTTCAGTGTGTTCACAGTAATTTCATAGTTTGTTCAGTATTTTCACACTATGTTCAGTGTAAGCTCGTACTTTACAGTGTGTACATAGTATGTTCAGTGTGTGTTCATTCTTCACACTGTGTTCATAGTATGTTCAGTGCGTCTACAGGATGTTCATGGTATGTTCAGTGTGTTCACAGTATGCTGGGTGTGTGTTCATACTTTCCAGTGTGTATAGATTATTCATTGAGTATACATACTTCACACTGTGTACATAGTATATCCAGTGTGTTCTCAGTATGTTCACAGTATTTTCAGTGTATCTACAGTTAGTTCATAGTATATATGTTCAGTGTGTATACAGTTATTTCATAATATATATGTTCAGTGTGTATGTTTAGTGTGTCTAATGTATGTTCATTGTAAGTTCAGTATGTTCCGAGTCTGATCATAATTCACTGTATGTTCGCATTATGTTAACTGTGTCCATAGTATGTTTATAGTATATTCAGTGTGTTCACATTATGTTCATATAGTATATTCAGTGTGTTCACATTATCTTCATATGGTATATTCAGTGTGTTCACATTATGTTCATATGGTATATTCAGTGTGTTCACATTATGTTCATATAGTATATTCAGTGTGTTCACATTATGTTCATATAGTATGTTCAGTGTGTTCACATTATGTTCATATAATATATTCAGTGTGTTCACATTATGTTCATATAGTATATTCAGTGTGTTCACAGTATATTCATAGAGTGTTCAGTGCGATCACATTATGTTCAGAGTGTTTTCATACTTCACAGTATGTTCATTGTATGTTCAGTGTGTTCACAGTAATTTCATAGTTTGTTCAGTATTTTCACACTATGTTCAGTGTAAGCTCGTACTTTACAGTGTGTACATAGTATGTTCAGTGTGTGTTCATTCTTCACACTGTGTTCATAGTATGTTCAGTGCGTCTACAGGATGTTCATGGTATGTTCAGTGTGTTCACAGTATGCTGGGTGTGTGTTTATACTTTACAGTGTGTATAGATTATTCATTGAGTATACATACTTCACACTGTGTACATAGTATATTCAGTGTGTTCTCAGTATGTTCATAGTATTTTCAGTGTATCTACAGTTAGTTCATAGTATATATGTTCAGTGTGTATACAGTTAGTTCATAATATATATGTTCAGTGTGTATGTTTAGTGTGTCTAATGTATGTTCATTGTAAGTTCAGTATGTTCCGAGTCTGATCATAATTCACTGTATGTTCGCATTATGTTAACTGTGTCCATAGTATGTTTATAGTATATTCAGTGTGTTCACATTATGTTCATATAGTATATTCAGTGTGTTCACATTATGTTCATATAGTATATTCAGTGTGTTCACATTATGTTCATATGGTATATTCAGTGTGTTCACATTATGTTCATATAGTATATTCAGTGTGTTCACATTATGTTCATATAGTATATTCAGTGTGTTCACATTATGTTCATATAGTATATTCAGTGTGTTCACATTATGTTCATATAGTATATTCAGTGTGTTCACATTATGTTCATATGGTATATTCAGTGTGTTCACATTATGTTCATATGGTATATTCAGTGTGTTCACATTATGTTCATATGGTATATTCAGTGTGTTCACATTATGTTCATATAGTATGTTCAGTGTGTTCACATTATGTTCATATAGTATATTCAGTGTGTTCACATTATGTTCATATAGTATATTCAGTGTGTTCACATTATGTTCATATAGTATATTCAGTGTGTTCACATTATGTTCATATAGTATGTTCAGTGTGTTCACATTATGTTCATATAGTATGTTCAGTGTGTTCACATTATGTTCATATAGTATATTCAGTGTGTTCACATTATGTTCATATAGTATATTCAGTGTGTTCACATTATGTTCATATTGTATATTCAGTGTGTTCACATTATGTTCATATAGTATATTCAGTGTGTTCACATTATGTTCATATAGTATATTCAGTGTGTTCACATTATGTTCATATAGTATATTCAGTGTGTTCACATTATGTTCATATAGTATGTTCAGTGTGTTCACATTATGTTCATATAGTATATTCAGTGTGTTCACAGTGTATTATAGTATGTTGAGTGTGTTTGCAGTATGTTCAGAGTGTGTTTATACTTCACAGTATGTACACTGCGTTCACAATATGGTCATATAGTATGTTCACACTGCTTCAAGATACTGGACTATGTAAAGATATTATTCACATTCTTAAATACTGAAATTTATCAATGATTCCATGCTGTTGACAATTACACGGAATGTGTAAACTCAGTGTGTTGCATATTGTAACCATAGTAGAAATTCATGAACTAGAGCAACATTGTTGAATGAGATACATCATTATTCTGTACATATCACTATGAATTGGAATGATTAGAAAAATGAATGCAAAAGAACATCGAACCGTAATCATGGTAATGATAACCTTGGATAATGACATCAAATATTGTAAATTTCTGAAATTCCGTCATGCCATTGTTATATCAGAGGGAAAACCCTTTTCACGGCGAAACGAAAATAGAGGAATTCAAGATTGACTTCTGCGGGGAAATATAGCACAAGACAAGACATGTGTTTGGCAGTGACTGTTGCTACGCATAAATATATCCCCAAACCACTATTTTTGCTCATACATGTCGCTCATGAAAAGAACACATAATCTATTAGACTAGAAACATTCTGGAAAAAGAGGCCTATATTAACTTTAAGAAGCATTTTGGGGTAAAAGTTGGGAACCGGACTTTATAACACAATTCTAATATGCTGAATCTGATAAGATCGGTTCCCAAGATGATTTATCATGTTTTGACCACCTAATTTGCATAAACGAAATGGCTACCAATCTGGCCATTCAGAATATTATTTTTACAATGTTCTCTAATTATATTCGCTTTCACAGACATGGACACTGCAAAATCTTGCATACATAACATGTACCATTTGGGAAAATTGGCTATTTCGGTTTGCGGCTAATTAATTATGCAAATTTATGCATAGACTAGAGCCATTCTGGAAAAAGAGGCCTATTATAAACTTTAAGAAGAATTTTTGGGTAAAAGTTTGGAGCCGGACTATTTCACACAATTCAAATATGCTGAATCTGATGAGATCGGTTCCCAAGCTGATTTCTCATGTTTTGACCAACTAATTTGCATAAACAAAATGGCTGCCAAATTGACAATTCAGCTATTATTTCGACAATGTTCTCTAATTATATTTGCTTTCACAGACATACATACTGCAAAATCATGCATACATACGTGTACCTTACTGGAAAAGTTGTTATTTTTGCTTGTGGCTAATTAATTATGCAAATTTATGCATATTTTGTATCATTATGCTATAATTTGATAATTTCAGCTCAAATGTTTATATTTTTAGTACAAATAGCATTTGCATCAATACAAATAATTGTACGACCCTTAGAATATAATATCACAGTGAATAATAATGTATTTTATTGTTTTTTCAATTTCTCATGTAATTCTTTGTATTTTGTACCTTTTTTGTACATGTTTGTTGTGGGATCTGTCAAGGTATTGATTATCACTGGAAGAAAATAATCAGCTTCAATGACTTAATTATGTATTCACTTTTTTACATTTTTTATTCGTATGTATCCATCGGCATAAACAGATGCACCCACATCTGCAAAGGTAAATTCGTGCAGGGAGTGCCTTCCCGTTTAAAAGCACACTGGTGGAGATCCAACGAATTTCAGGAACCGATCAGTATTCAAGCGAGTGTCACTATTAATTGCTTAAATTTTTATTATAAAATGGTATCTTGAATTATGATATCAATCAATTTATTCATATTTACAATTTTAGATGATGAATTATTAAATTTGAATTATGACAGTACTGTAATTCTCAACTCCTAATAGTCAATCAGTTGCATTTAATATCCTTTGGAGTAGTTATGTTCCCCTATACCAACAGAATCTGATCACACATACATGTATATATTTAGTGTGTTTTTCTTTAGCAAAATGAAGTGAAAACAGTCTGCTGAAATGAGATGTCCTGTGTGTTTCTCCATTATGCTTGTCAAATAGTCCCAATTTTGAAAAAAAAATTCTCAGAACTGAACCCGCATATAAACCATCTAATATCTCATTTTACCTATCAATTAGACCGTTTTCCATGTTTTAAAAGCCAGACTGTGATTTCCTAAAGTTCCACAACGAATAAGTCACTGCATATCCTTTCAATAACAAATTTTGATCATTGGACTTCATTAACGGATTACTTGTGCATCTCCATAATATATCTTTTCCAATGCAGTACTGCACCTGTCCTATCACGGTTTGTCGCTTCATCCAACTTAGAGGCATCCAGCTTCCCCCAGCTTGATATACACCTTTACCTTCGTGGTGTTGAATGATCAATGTCAGCTCGATTTGGTGTTCCATATTTCATTGATAGGGCAGCCTCATATTATAAAAGTCATCTCTAATTGTTGAAATCAAACCAATTTAGTACAAGTATTCTGCGGAGGCAGTTCGTATCGAAGTCATCGTGTTTGTGTTCTTGAGATATGTCCGATTCTCATGTCACAGATCCATTGAGAAACATAAACTTTTGTCTTGAGAGAGAATCTGCTGTCTGACCAGATCTTGTTTCAGGTGTTAAAATGCTCGGAGTGCACCTTTTTAATACCGCAGTGAATCATGTAATGTCCCTTTGGCCATTTATCAAACTTCTAATATTCACACATCTTCATATCTTCATAAGATAGACTATTTCTAATTGATAACGAAGATATCTTTCAGAGGATGGTGGGTACCTGACATGTTTGGCGTTCAGTTACCTGGGCCGGAGATAACTGTGTGCGCTCGGGTAGGCTCTCATCACGTTCGAGCCTGCTAAGTGCGACCTTGCATGCGGCGTCGATGGGTACATTGGTAAACAATGATACCACATCAAATGAAACCATGACCTCATGTTCCTGTATGGTTTCGCTGCGCAGGAAATCAACAAACGACGCGGAGTTATGGACAGCATGCCCATTGGAACCGACTAAGGGAGCAAGAATATCAGCGAGATACTTAGACGTGTTGTAAGCAAACGAACTCACACATGACACAATCGGACGAAGCGGGATGTCAGCTTTGTGGATCTTAGGCAGTCCATAGATCCTGGGCGGTTGCTTCTGCGACGGTTTTAGCTTACGGTAGGTAGAATCATCGATGTCACCATTCTTGTGAAAGCCGCGAAGAATAGTGGAAAGCTTGCGGGAGAGGCGATCGGTCGGGTCCTTCCCGATAGCGTGATAGGGGCCGGATTCGATTAACTCGGACATCTTGGCGCGGTAGACATCGGTGTCCAGAATAACACTGGCGCGGCCTTTGTCTGCTGGCAAAATCATAATAGACTCGTCTTCCTTGAGCGATTTCAAGGCTTTGCGCATGCCGGGAGTAATGTTCGATTTAGGCGGTTCGGCGGAGGAGAGGATAGCATTTATCTCTCTTCTTACGGAGCCGATGGTTTCGGCATCAAGCGAACGGATGGAGGATTCCACCTTCGCAACAATCTCGGTAGCGGGAACACGCTTCGGGGCTACTGAAAAGTTAAGTCCCTTGGCGAGCAGCGCACTCTCATCAGAAGTCAGTTTGCGTTTAGACAAATTGACAAAAAACAAAATACCCGACTAACTTTTATTCTTGACTTTTTGATTAATATTGAAATCCCCATATTAGCTTAGAACACTAGCGTACCTAACGGGGGTGGAGAGCAGACCCCCCCCCTCCTGACGAATCACAACCGATCCCCCAAATTAAAGGTCAAGTCCACCTCAGAAAAATGTTGGATTGAATCAATAGAGAAAAATCAGACAAGTATATAATGCTGACAATTTTATCAAAATCGGATGTAAAATTAGAAAGTTATGACATTTCAAAGTTTCGCTTATTTTTCACAAAATAGTTATATGCACAATTTAGTCACCTGCAAATGAGAAAATCGATGATGTCCCTTACTCACTATTTCCTTTGTTTTTTATTGTTTGAATCATACAATATTTTATTTTTTAAAGATTTGACAACAAAGACCAACTTGACTGAAGTATAAAATGTTAAACAATAGCAATTGTTCAGGGCAAAATAAAAGTTTGTTTCACAGGACAATGAGGAGAAAATTAGAATATTTCATATTTCATATAATAAAATACAAAAGAAATAGTGAGTGTGTGATGTCATCAACTCTCTCATTTGCATACTGACCAGGATGTGAATATAACTATTTTGTGAAATTGAGCGAAACTTAAAAATGTCATAACTTTCTTATTTTCCATCCAATTTTGATGAAATTTTCAGTGTTGTGCTTGTTCGATTTTTCTCGTTTTTATTCAAATCCACTTTTGGTTGGGGTGGACTTTTCCTTCTATATAATTTGTAATGTCAAAATGCAATGAACCCTTTTTTTTTTGCTTGTCAATTTTTTTTACTTACCTTACCTTACCGCAAATACTGGAAGAATGCTGAATTAGCAGTCGAGCTTCCAGATCTATCTTCTAATTTAGTCATCTTCCATCATGCTTCAATAGATTAAGGAGGCAGTGGGGCAAGTTGGTGAAAATTGACTTTTCGTATCTAAGAGTAGTGGGAATCATAATGCTTATCTTGCCAGTATCGGTCTAGCCTGAATTTGAAGGTGTCTACTGTGGGAGCTTCAACTACCTCAGCTGGGAGAGAGTTCCAATCATTGACTACTCGGTGACTAAAAGCATGCTTTCTCACATTTGTTCTGCATCTTGGCTTTACAAGTTTGTATCTATGACCTCTTGTAGTACTGTCAGCTAGTTGAAAAAAGTGGTCTGGGTTAAGCCTGTCGACTTCATGAGTGATCTTATACACTTGAATCATGTCTCCTCTCTTTCTTCTGTACTCCAAGGATGGTAATTTCAGGTGTTTAAGCCTTTCCTTGTATGGAAGATGTTTGATCCTGGAGATTACTTTTGTTGCTCTCTTCTGAACTCTCTCGACAGCCTTAGCATCAGCAATGTACTGTGGTGACCAGATGACATTTCCATATTCCAGGAGTGGCCTCACTAACCCTTTAAATAGTTTGGGGATAGTGGTCGAATCAAGACACTGGAAAGTACGTCTTATGCTGATCAGTACCCTGTTTGCCTTATTAACAGCATTTGACACTTGCTTGTGGAATTTTAGATCGTCGTCAATGATGATCCCTAAATCCTTTTCTTCTCTAACTACATTCAGTGCTGTACTCCCGATGTTGTAGTGCTCTCTTTGGTCACCTGATCCAAGATGCAAAACACTGCACTTGTCAGTGTTGAATTGAAGTTGCCACTTTGAGGACCAGTCCATCAGTGAGTGCAAACTTGCTTGGAACAGTTCACATTGATTTGGCGAGGAGACAGACGAATAGGCCTTAGTGTCATCTGCATAAATCCTTACAGTGGATTCCATAACATCAGGAAGATCATCGATGTACAACACAAACAATGTCGGGCCGAGCACGCTACCCTGGGGCACCCCACTCTTTACCGTGCACCACTGAGATCTGGCATTGTTTACTATTACCCTCTGGGTTCGGCCACTGAGAAAATCAGCAATCCAAGTTTTGAAGCTTCCTTGGATGTTGTACGCATCTAGTTTTGCCACAAGACGTTGATGGGGTACACTGTCAAAGGCCTTTCTAAAGTCTAGGTAGACAACATCAACCTTTTCACCTTGATCCAGTAAGGATGTCCAGTCCTCTAGTGTCTGGAGCAGCTGTGTAACAGTTGATCTTCCTGGGACAAATCCATGTTGGGAATCGCTGATTAGTTCATTCTCCATCAGATGATCGACGATCTTGTCTCTGATCAGCGACTCCATGATCTTACAAGGTACTGAAGTCAAACTTATCGGTCGATAATTATTGGCTTCAGACTTGTTTCCCTTCTTGTGAACTGGAACAACGTGACTTGCTTTCCATGCTGAAGGAAGCTTGCCTTCTTCGAAGGATTTAGTGTAGATGATGGCCAATGGTGTACACACTGAAGGTGCCGTTTCCCGTAAAATGCAAGGATGGATACCATCCGGTCCAGCACTCTTGAATTTGGAAAGCAGATCAAGTTTGCGATGTACATCCTCTGGGGTTATGTCAAGAGCAGAAAAGCATCCCGCTGACTGTCTGCGTTCAAGCTGTGGGATGGAAGAAGTGTCCTCTTCAGTAAATGTTGTCTCAAAGAAAGCATTCAAGATTTCGGCTTTCTCTTCATCTGTTGAAGTGAAGGTACCATCTGTCTTTTTGAGATCAGGGAGCCCCTTTCTGGTCTTTAGATTATCAGATGCATATCTCCAGAATGCTTTTGGATCCTTCTTCACATTCTTCGCAAGGTCCTTTTCAAAGTTACTTCGCAGTTCTCTCGTGAGGCATTGAAGAGCCTTTGCTAGTCTCTAAGCTCTAGCAATGTCAGTTGGGTGTTTAGTGACTTGGGCTTGTTGCCATGCACGATGCTTTTGTCCATGCAGTCTGAGTGCTTGATTGTTCATCCATCTATGCTTTTTCTTACGTCGCCGTGATGAAGAACAAGGTATGTGTTTCTTCATAATGTCTGTCAAGTTTGTATGGAAGAATGACCAGGACTGTTCAGTATCCATGTCCTTCATTGACTGTTCCCAATCAACTTTATCAAGCTCCTCACATATGTCATTGTATTGTCCAAGACTGAACTGAAGTTTTGGAAACTGTGCTTCTCTTTCTGGAGCTGAGAGGGTGACTGTCAAAATAAGCCCAAGATGGTCACTCAATCCAAGAGGAGGCAGTGATTCAATATCATCAATCAAATGGTCATTATTAGTGAACACCAAATCCAGAGTGCTGTCAGTTTGTCCTACCCTATGTCTTGTTGGGAAATGGACATGCTGGTGTAGGAAGCAGTCGGCTATAGTGTCTATGAATTCTATATCTGTGTTGCTTCTTCCAGTGTGGGATTCCCAGTCTATGTGAGGATAGTTGAAATCCCCTGCAATCAAAAGGTGGGATGAGTTCTTATTGGAGACTTCAAGCATGAGATTGTGTAGCTGGTTGTGATTGCTGACAGATGGACTTCTGTATATACATCCAGCAAGAAGTTTCTTTGAACCAGACACCCGCAGAGTTATCCACACAGACTCATCAAATCCTCGTTGGATATCACAGTCTCGTATGAGATGGCGTAGTTCATGAGAAACATAAATAGCAACACCCCTCTTTCCATTTGGGAGATTGGAGTGTATGTCATATCCATCTAAATGTAAGTCCTGTTCATGAAGTGGATTCTTGGCATTCTTTGGGCAGATCTCAGTCAGAAAGACCAAGTCTGCTTTGTGTACTTCAAGAAGCATTAACAGTTCATTCCGCTTATTTAAAAGGGAATCACAATCTGTGTAGTATGCCTTCAGTGTACCTCTTTTCCTGTTATTTGGCATTGTTTGTTCTTGTTGAGTTTCATTTTCAGAGTTTACCTGCCACTCATCATCATCAGAAGTTGAGGTCAAGGTGGAGCAGTCACTGTCACCAACACTTGTGATACATGTAGATGTCACAGTTTCATCCATATCTCCAGTAGCATCCCCGGCATATTTATCAAATTCATTATCCAGGATGAATAAGATGTTGCTTACAATGGATTTCCTAGTACTTGTTCTTGTGGCACCTTTGTTCCCATCTGTGGCAAGTTGTTCCCTCCTTTCACTGTATGAACACGCACCATCTATTTCAATGCATTCATGTAGGTTCCTTCTGTTATCGGTGATAGACTGGTTATCTCCATCTGTGGCAAGTTCTTTGGTATTCACTTGGGATGCCAATACTTCCATTCTGCTATTGTATTCTTGTGACGTCCTTCTCCTGTCAACTTCAATATCACTTTCATTCCTCTCAGTGTTTAATCCAATGTTACCATCTCTAGCTACATTATTTACTGCACATCCATCATCTTCATCAATTATATTAACAACTGATTCATCGTCCATTAAGTAATAATACATTCCATGTTCATCATCAAAATCATCAGTTTCATTAGAGTTACTAACATCTTCTCTGCTGTTGTAAAGTGGTGTAAGGTCTAGTCACAGCTCCATAATTTTATCAGTATCTGCGGGATTCTCAGCCTTGGGATCAACTGAACCTTCCTCATTGAGGTTAGAATTCCTAACTGGTTTCAACTGCTCACTCTGCTTCTCTTCTGAGGGATCAGTGTCATGGTCAAAATCTGTAGCTATATTCAATTGACACTGCTCATTATCAAGTGGTAAGTTAACTGAATCCTTGTTGCTATTTAGTTCAGTTTCCTTTAGGACTGCATGTCCATTTCCAGTCTGTGGGGTATTAGCAGTGACCCCTACATTGCCTGTCTGCACCTTGGGACAGGCGCGCCGGAACACTTTCAGTTTTGGGGGGGGGGGGGCAAAATCCCGAAGGGGCACAATATTTTTGACAGCGTGAGATACCGAAGCGATCGAGCGGGAGAAGGCGTGGGACCCCCCCACGGTAAGGACTTTGTGTAAAAATGGAGTTTAAAAATTAAGTTTCTAAGAGAATTCAAAAATCAATTTCTTGAGAATTAAACATAGAATTCACTACGAAAGACTATACTCAGAGTTTATGAGAACCTATGAAATCTACGCGCAAAACGATCGCTTAATTCGGAATGTGGTTTTCGTGTCTGATCAATTAAATTGCGTAAAACGCTTATATTTACTCAAAATACCAGAAATTACATTTTTCATGCAATATCCTTTCAGAAATATTTATTTATGTACATTTACATACACGGACGATGCGAGCTGGAGTACAATTATCGTAAGTTTCAAGGATTGTATTAAGCAGAAGAAGCGTAACAACAGAAACAAAATACATTCTAATGAATGTCTTTTTAAATTCAAAATGTCATACTGTTCTGACGTGGCAGAACAGTATGACATTTTGCGATAAGCGCTTAAATCCCCATTCTATTTAAATCATTTCTGACCTCAGCATTGGAGAGTCCGTGATTATCCATGCATAGGCAAAACGTTTCATATTTTGTAACTGGAGGAAAAAAAGAAATATGACCTGCTTAATTATTGTCTAACAATTTAAAACTTTTCTGAAAATTTAAAACATTACTCGATTTATGTATTTCCTTTGGCATGTTTTGTATGGCTGGGAAGCACTTTTGGATGACCCCTTCAAAATCTTCTTTTTTCTTTACATATTTTCTGGGGAAAATGTGACCATAACTAGGAAATGATGAATATCAAATTCCAGGAAATATTCATTTGTAAATAATCATGACCTAACAAACTACGGCAGTTCATAATGTACATTATGTAACATATATTATTTAGAAGAAAACAATTACATTCCAACAGCGGATGTGGTTGACGGTACACCATGTGGAGTTTTCGAAAAAAGTGGATAGAGGAAGAAGTGAAATTGATAGGAGGGAGTAGACAGTTGATAGTCGAGTAATTTTTTGTTCAAACGAGCGTAGTCCTGATAAAGACAGTAAACCAGAAAAGGTTGAAGAAGAGGCTTGATTAGTTGATAGATGAGTACTCCTGCTCTGCACTCCATTCGCCGACTCAAGCTAGCATCTTCTCATTTATCCAATAAGCAACTTCTCAATCCTCTATAACTCTTTAAACTTTTCGGTTTTACAGCTATTTTCAGATTCCATATGTTGCTCGAGTAACTAGCGTTCACGCGCGTTGGTGATATCGGGTCCGGGGAGCGTTTCATGAAAGGACTTGTAGGACGTTTTATCCGACAAGTCCTGTTTTATCCGACAGTTACTATGGTAACAATGCTTCTCAACCAATCAGAATACAGGAAAGTTGTCAGATCTTACAACTTGTCGGACGAAAATATTGATGAAACACCACCCCGGTCTGAGCGTTTCTGGGCGACCGCGCGTTTGTTAGCGGACACAGCCAGCATGCAAATTTGCCATTCGGTTTTTAGTCTGAAATGTATTTCTTAATAGGCCCCCATTCCACAGAACGGAGACCATTGAAAGACCACTGATAACTTGAAATTAGTGAGGTCTTACAGCGGTCTTCAAGATCAATGAAATTTGTCATCTCTTTGGAATGGCTCAGAAAGACCCCTCAAAGAACTCTGAAAGACTGATGGATATTTCTTGTCGTACTGTCTTAGACTAGTCCTCTCGAGATCTTTCAATGGTCTTTCAGAGATCTTTTATGCAATAAGTGGTCTTTCAGAATTCTTTCCATGGACTTTGCCTGGTCCTTCAATGGTCTTTCAATGATCTCTCATGAGTTTTTCAGTGATCTCCGCAAAAATCTTGAGAGAGACTGCCGAAAGATCAATGAAAGACTATGAAGACCTTTGAAAGTTCATCGAAAGACCGCTGAAAGACTGCTGAAAGACCACTGAAAGACAATTTTCCTGAAAGACCGTTGTAAGACTGTTTTGAACCGTTTCAACAAGTTTTAGAGACCACGAAGACCACTGAAAGATTGGTCAGGACTCGTGTAAGACCTCAAAGACCATTGAGAGACCTCTGAAAGATCAACCAAAATTCATGGTCTTTCAAAGGTCTACCAGCGGTCTTGTTCTCTGTGGATTGGGGGTTTAAAAGGTTATACGTTATCACACTGTAATAAGATGGAAAAGGGGCTTATCAAAGGTATGTTTCACAGAGGGACATGTTCGTCAAAAGACGCAAGGCTTACTAAGATGTGTAATTGCCCCGTCAGGGGCGAAATTTTTTCATTTTTGAAAAAAGAAATAACAATTCTTAGGCAGAAAAGTGCCTTCATCGTTTACTTTTGTCCTTAAATAATATCATTTTTCTACTTTTAGGTGGGCACATTGGGGGGGGGCAAAATCTCGTTTTGCCCCCCCAAAATTTTCTTTGGGGGGGCAAGTGCCCCCCCTGCCCCCCCGCTTCCGGCGCCCTTGCCTTGGGACTAGTGTTCACATCACTTCGCTTCAAAATCCTAGGGGTGTCTGACATCTGCCGTCCATCAATATGTATACTTTCATTTAATGTTGGGAAGTCAGCATACTCATCTCCATTTCTGCTAGGTTTGGTCAGGTGTGTGTGTGACCGTATGTTATCATTGCTTGATATGCCAATAACTTCAACATCAGATCGCTTTGGTTGAGGGCTTTGTGTGTTTGCGCTATATGAGTTAGTCCATGGATTGCTGGATCTGTGAGCATTTCCCAAATTCACAATTCTACCTCCACGAATTATACATCTCTCACCATTGGCCCTACGCATTTTTAGTTCATCCCGCATCAGTTTGTGTATTTTTCTTTCAGAGGGTGGTCGGTCAGGGACAATAAATATATTCTTGTAGAACCCTTGATGTCTCAGCATTTTAGATTTGTACAGAATCTCATCTCTAGGTACATCAAGTTGAACTAAGAGAATCCTCGGGATGTTATTATCACGGCGCTTGTATCCAAGTCTGGTTACTTTCACAATGTTTGTGTTCTTGATCTGCAGAACAGTCAGAATTTTTGACACAAAATGAATATCGTCATCTTGTCTCTTAGCAAATGTCTCTGATTTGCTCTCTTCTACATTATGGATGATGATATTATTTCTTCTTCTATCCTGGTCTCTGTACTCTTCGAGAACTGGTATTGCATCTGGAATTGCACCTTGAGAAAATTTTTCTGTCTTTTGATCATCATCAACTACTGACGAACTTTTACCATAGGAGGCATTATCTATACAAGGGAGAGGTGCTTTGTCTATAACATGGTGTAAGTCTGCCTTTAGCTGTTTATTGTCAATTTCAAGCCTAGCTAGTTTTGCCTCAATCCTTTGCATCATATCCATGACATGGTCAAAATTCTCAGTCTGTGTACCAGTGACAGAGTTGAAGTGATCTGTCTGTGTCCCAGAGACAGAGTTGAAGTGGTCGGTCTGTGTACCATAGACAGACTTGAACTGATCTGTTTGAGTTCCAGAGACAGAGTAAGCATTGCTTTGATAGGATGGTGTGGTTTCATCTACCTTACATGGAGTAGCTGGTGCACGTGACTTCAATTTTGCCTCCAGATCACATGCCATGCAGAAAAAATGAATGGTACTGCATTTTCCAATGTCCTTGATTGTTTTGGTTTCAAGATTTGCACATTGTGGGCATAACCACTTCTTACATAGTTCACACTCAACTAGAGACGTTGTGCGGGTCCCCTGACAACCGTCACAATGCAGGTCATTATCAGTAGATGGGAAATCTGATGATATGCTTATCTCTGATACATCTTTCTTCCTTCCTCTTTTACTCTTTGTAGGAGCACTGACACTGGTACTGTTTTTACTCTTTACGGCAGTGATATGCCGATGCTGACTACTAATTGGAGGATTTCCTGAGCAGTAACTTGGGGAGTTGCTGTTGTTAAGGCTTAGCGGGACATTACTTTTGACTTGTCGCTTTGAATTTTGACTTGTTAATGGAGTTATATTTTCGCCATTCAAGCTTGGTAGGTTAGCCTTTCCTAAAGTTTTCCCACGTTTATTTCTCTGTGAAGCTTGATGTGGGGTTGTGCTACTAGACATTATACTACTTGCAGAGTTTAATGATTGGAAAATACAGCACAATTATTGATACTGATAGAGGCAACTAAAATAATGGCTATAATAGGTAAGATCCTTGTCAGCTGATAATATTCAAACTTTTTCAGCCAACAATCTTCCCAGACACAGTGATGGTTAATTCCTGCTCTTCTACAGCCCAGAGATGTAATAAGGTATGTGTCCTTGGTAGACTAGGTAGGCTTTATATAGTAGGCTAGTGAAGTAGGGTGAATTCAAAAAATCCACATCATCCCCATATTACAAATGATCAAGAAATAGTGCAATCAAAACCTATCAATTGACAACCTCAAGTTCTTCAATTTGGCGTAAAATATTTCTAAATGGCAGTTAATCACAACAATAGTTATACTTGCAAGACTGTACTTGGTAGAGATGTATATGTGCCACACAACCTCTTGTTGACATGTCCCACTAGAAATCCAACATGTGGGACCAGAGCCAGGCAGAACACAAACAGATGCAGGGAGACTCAAAATTCAGCTTCAAAATATCCTTTTTTGATGTCAAAAATATCCCACCAAAATCAACAATCTGGACTGTAACAATCTGATTAGCAGAATAAATGCAACAAAACTAAAAAAAACAGAAGGATCAAAGAGATTTAAATGGATTTTCAGACACAGAAGTAACCTCCATTGTTGCCCCACTCTCTCCAGTCTCTGTGTTGTCTGGTAAGAAATCCTTGATTTTCGGTTGAAGACCTCTTTTTTTGCTTGTCACAATTTTTTTGCGGACGAAATATCCTTAAAAAATTGCCCCCACCCCCTTTGGAAAATCCTATAGGTACGCCAGTCACTAAGAATGACAAAACTTTTTCAAACAAATAACTTATTTAAGTCAGAAGCTATTTGGAGGAAAATATTGAATTGGCTCTCAAGTAATTTGTGTTTGGAGAATCTGTGTTATTAAACTTTATTAATGCCTCGGTTGCTGTATTTGTTCTTTCTATTGTGTATGAAAATTCCAAGCAAATTATTTAAAGATTTAGCGCTCATTTCTACAAATTTATTTGGAATGGAGTCAACGACAGGTTAAAGTGGTTGACTCATATGCCTTTCCATTGTCTAAAAAATGATATGTGTAACGCTTTTGTTAGCTGACAGTTACAACAGAATTAGGCTAAAAAATAATCGTACTCAATGAAACCTTGTGCAGTGACGATATATATAATGACAATATTTCTTTAAAGGATTTTCAAATCTTTTGCAAGGATCGCAACAGTCGAGGCGGTGGTGTATTAAGTTTACCTGTCAGCCGCGCTATCGGTATCTCGTAAAGTTGATCTTGAATGTGAAGACTTAGGAATGATTTGCCTTGAAGTCCGACCAAAATTTTCCCGGGAGGTTTATTCAACCGAAAGCCGGACAAGCAAATGACCCTATAGCTGGATGGCATGGACCCTAAGGTTTACAAAAATGCATTGCTGCCGGGTTCTATGCGTGGTCTTCCCTCTGAAATGACGTAATATTTGACGTCACTACAAAATGGTCCTATTTTACCATTTTTCAGACATTCTACACATAGCATGAAGTCAAGGGAGTATATCTCAGCCAAATCATGCTTGTTTTGAATGAAACTTTCAAAATATATTGTTCAAGTAGTGCACAAAAAATATGCAAAATTTCACGAACAGAAATTATAGTTTACATATGCAAATTACGTAATAAAATTTGCATATCATTAGTTTTGGAGATTTCTCGCATCAAAAAATGTCGAAAATCCATTTAGAAATTTATTTTCTTTTTTTTAGTGTACTTTATTTGATATATTTCCTCTCAAGCATAATATCATTCTCTTCATCTATATCTCTACTTTAAGAAAATATATGTCACTAATTGGAAATGACATTATAGACTGTGATTTCAGCCCCCTTTTCAATATGTTGCGCACATAGAAATCGTGCGTTTTTGGCCTATTTTCACCATAAAGCTGAGGTGTGCGAACGATATGCCTAATTTATTAATGTTTCCTGCATTTTGGATGATATTAAATCTTCCAAACAACATATTTTCCTCTTCATTATGTCTCTGCTGATAAATCAATGATTTCAGCAAAGATTGATTGCCCACTGGGCAGTCTATAGACTACGTTTTCAGCCTAGTTTTCAACAACGAACCTATTCCATGTATGACTGCATCGTTGTAGTCGAGTCGGATAAGGGGGTTCCTATGTACCATCAAAATATTTTTCGCTCAACCTTTTGGTATTTGCCTAAAGTGTCTTGTTAATGAATCTTGATGTTCCCTTCCCAAAATCGTGTCCAACGGGGTTCAAAATTGATATCTTTGGCGGCCCTCTTGAACTTTTTTTTAATGAAAATCAATTATTTTCATATTCTATTGCACAAAGTCTGACAATGGGACAATCTTAAACCAATACGCATTTCACTATGATTTGGATAGTAGAAATCGGTTGAAATTGTTTTCTGAATAGTCCGGTTAATATATTTTGAAAAAAAAGAATTCATCATAAATTTTGAACCAAAATGTTCATGTGCATTGACATCTATCTGTTTTATCTTGCATCCGATCGCCTTTGTTGATGTGCCTAACATGCAGAAAAGCATGTAACGTGCTTAGCGATCATGTTTAGTATCATGTTTATGAGGGTAAAAGGCGTTTTCTACACAAAGCAATTTTTATGATAAAATCTCTTAAAAAAGATAGAAGTTCGAGGCATTGCTCTGCATTTTCATTTTGCATGCAATTACTCTCGGGCACCTTAAAAGCATAGTCCCACAAGAACCAGTAGAATGTTACATACCACACCATTATCCATAGCTTGACTAGTATGATATCGTGCTTTTCGGAGCCCCCAATGTTGTAAAATCTTGTTTTGAGTATGTATTTTTTTCCTTTAAATCACTTAGAGACAAAAGAGTAGGTTTTTCTTATCAGCTACATATAAAGAAGTTGGTGCATAGCAAAGCCTACCCCTCAGGGGGTTGCCAAAGTCACCCATTCTTTTTTTCGTATATTGCCAATTTCTCGGAAAATTCGTCATTTTGGAGAACCATTGAGGCAAACAGTGTTTCTGCCTTGCGGTAAAGCCCTTGTTTTTGTTTTCTAACCACATAAAGATGACAAAGTAGGATCTTCTTTATCAGTGACATATAAAGATGTGGCAGCACACTGAAGCCTTCCCCCTTCATGGGCTGCCGAACTATAATAAAATGGAAAAATATGGAAAAGGGGTGGGCGACTTTCGGAACCCCCATAAGAGATAGACTTTGCTGTGCAACCACTTAATAGCAGCAGATTGAAGAAAGTCTACTCCTTCAATTTCACGTAGTTTCAAAAGAATGAAACTGGCTTCACTATGTAGCAGAAACACTTTTTGCCTCAATGGGGGCTCGAAAATAGTACATTTTCCCATAAATAGTAAAATATGGAAAAAGGGTATAGGTGATTTCGGCGACCCCCTAAGGGGGGTATGTTCCAAAATGCCAACACCTTTTTATATGTAGC
This sequence comes from Lytechinus variegatus, assembly GCF_018143015.1. Classification (NCBI taxonomy): domain Eukaryota; kingdom Metazoa; phylum Echinodermata; class Echinoidea; order Temnopleuroida; family Toxopneustidae; genus Lytechinus; species Lytechinus variegatus. Next base: position 12,069,539 of record NC_054748.1, on the reverse strand, counting down.
AGACAGAGGAAACTCTACTCATTCGTCCCCATAATTATAGTTTAAAAGCAATAAAAGTGGTTTTACTACATAGCAGAAACACCTTTTGCCTCAATGGGGGCTCCAAAATAGCATATTTTCCCATAAATAGTAAAATATGGAAAAAGGGTAGTTGATTTCGGCGACCCCCTAAGGGGGTATGTTCCAAAATGCCAACACCTCTTTATATGTAGCAGATAGGGGAAACTCCAATCTTTCGTCTCCATATAGTTTAAAAGCAATGAGAGTGGTTTTACTACATAGCAGAAACACCTTTTGCCTCAATGGGGGCTCGGAAATAGTACATTTCCCATGAATTTGCACATTACGTAAAAGGGGCGGGTAACTTCGGCAGTTTCCAGAGGGGGTAGGCTTTGCTGTACCAGCACTTCTTTATATGTAGCAGATAGTGGAAACTTTACTCTTTCGTCTCCATATTGTTTGAAAATAATAAAGGTGGCCTTACTACATAGCAGAAACACTTTTTCCTCTATGGGGGGCTCGAAAATAGCATATTTTCCCATAAATAGGTGTCACATTAAAAATGCATTTATTCTATTTTATTTATTTTCCTCAGCAAAGCTTGCTTATTTTATCTAAGTTTCACTCCACAGCCAGGTTGCTAAGAGACAAGGAGTAGATCTTATGCAAGAGTGAGTAGGAGATGAGAGAAGTGTGTGTGAGATTCCTTTTGCTAGAATTGAATTGAGATAAATTGCATTTCTATTGTGTGTTGTGTCCAGGGTGGTAGACTTGTATAGGTCCCTTTTAAGTGAGCTCAGTGAGCCTTTCTTTTTAAACAGCTGCTTAAGAAACTTTTGGGGAAATTGCAAAATTGGGAGGAGACCCCAGTAGCTTTCCACTAGTTTTCTGGCATTGCATCTTGGAGACTTTGTGTAACAAACACCTATGCAATTTTGGGGCAGTCGCCATTTTATCTGCCATCTTGATAATTTTTGAATTTCAACTTTAATCAGAAAAACAGCCTTTCTTGTTTGATATTGGCTGGAACTTTTAGATACCTGTATGAGGTCAGATTTTAGCTGAAATTATGCTGTTATTTTTATGCCTGTATTGAAGAAGCCATCGGTAAGTTAATCTGTGATTTCTTAATTCTTTTGTAAAAAAAAGAAAAAAAGAAAAGGATTGAAAGACTTCAGAGATGATTTGAAATGTAGATGTAAATCTTTATAAACCTTATGAAATAGTAAAACACTTGTGAGGAAGAATATAAGTATCATAAAAGGATGTCATTCTACAAGTTTATTTGACAGTGAATTCATACTTTATAAAATGATATTCCTGAATGTGATTTGAACCTCAGAGTTAATGTTCAAACAAGTTTTTATCAATTATAGTATGACATGAAAATAACCTCTAATTGATGTGACCGTTAGGATATATTGTAGAGAGATTCTTGGTTTTGTCTTTAATTTTAGATGGTTCTAAGATCGGGATATATTCCAAGACCGGATATTTTCCAGGATCGGGACATTTCCCAAGACCGGGTCGCTTTGGAGACTGGTGAATTGTTTTAAGCTGAACATTATAAAGTGCTGACTCTTGAGGTTTTCGGTCAACATGTAATCTGACAGATAAGTTGTAAATAGCAGTGAGAGAGAAAGCAGGAGACTTTCGTTAAATTTGAACTAGCTTTCTAAATACCAGGAAGTCTTGAAAATTGACATTTCAGAAAATAGACGTTGATTATGAAGATGACTGAACATGAACAGTTTGATAGTGAGAAGAGTTTATTATAATTTGGATCCTTGTAAGATGTGATGTCGAGTAACATTGAGAAGAGTTTATTCGAATTTGAATCCTTGTACTTAGATATGTCGATTGACAGAGTTTTGAGGTAGAGTTTAGGTGCATAATTTTTTTAAGCTCAAGTTCAGGAATTAGAAGGATTTTGAAATGTAATGACAAAAATGTTGTGATAAGAGATACAAAGTGGTGAGCATAGAATTCTATGAAGGTGGATTAATGCAGGATCCTTTCATAGGAATGTTTGGTAGTTGTTATTGTGAAAACAAAATGAAACAGAGTTAAAGGTTTAATTGATATTTTGGAGGTAATTTTGCAGGTGAAAATGTAATACACTGGACGTTGAAGTTGATCATTAGATCAGTGCAGGATCTTTTCAGTTATATTGAAGTTAGAGACAGATCGAGTGTTGAATATTGTAGCTCGGATCAATGCAGGATCCTTTGATTGTAAACTTGTGAATCAGAGTAGTTTTCAGAACACTTTATCATTTGGAGGTGTCAGTTTTATTTCCCTTTTTGAACGTCAAAGAGAGATATGTTGATATTGGAGTTTTGTATCCTGAAATAAATTGTAAATTGTGATTTGGTATATATTGAGTTTTACTTGAATTTTATTTGGAGTCCGCCCATGTGACAATAGGTAAAATATGAAAAAAGGGGAGGTGATTTCGGCAACCCCCTAAGGGGGTATGTTCCATTATGCCAACACCAGTTTATATGTAGCAGATAGAGGAAACTCTACTCTTTCGTCTCCATTAATGATAAACGTGGTTTTACTAAATAGCAATAGCAAATTTGCCCCAATGGGGGTTCGAAAATAGCATATTTTCCTATTAATGGGCAAAATACGTATAATTATCGGGTAATTTCAGCAGTCCTCAGAGGGGGAAGGCCTCAGTGCTGTACCAGCACTCCGTTTTTGTAGCAGATAGTGAAAATTCTACTCTTTTGTCTCCATATAGTTTAAAAATAATAAAAGTGGCCTTACTACATAGCAGCAACACTTTTTGCCTCAATGGGGCTTGAAAAAAAGCATTTTTTCCCACAAATAGGTAAAATATGAAAAAGGGGTGGGTGATTTCGACGCTCCCTGAAGGGGGTATGCTTCAGTATGCTAGTAGCAGAGAGAGGAAACTCCACCCTTTTTATCTCCATGTAGTTTAAAAAGAATGAAAGTGACTTTATTCCATATCAGAAACGTTTGTTGCCTCAATTGGGGCTCCAAAGTGGCATATTTTTCAATAAATGGGTAAAATACGTAAAAGGGGTGGGTAACCTCGGCAGTCCCTAGTGGGGATAGGCTTTGCTGTACCAGGACTTCTTTATATGTATCAGATAAAGAAAACCCTTCCCTTTTATCCCTAAGTGGTTAAACAACAATAAAAGTGACTTTACTGCAAAGCAAAAACGTCTTTTTCCTTCGATGAGACTCCAAGAATGTCGAATTTTCCAAGAAATTGGCAAAATACGAAAAAAGGATGGGGGACTCCAGCGGTCCCATAAAGGGGGGGGGGGGGTAGGCTTTGCTGCACCCTCACCTCTTTATAATGTAGCTAATAGAGAAAAATATACTGTTACAGAGGTTGCTTTTTGGTGTCATTTTATCGCAATATCGAGTAATAATGGTATTTGCCCTTTAACTAAGCAAATTAAGACATACATACTGTCATGAAGCGTTTCAGTATTATCGGTATATTATATCCTCTTTCGTGTCGAATGCTGATATTTTGAAATAGTTGTTGATGTTAATGATTGAACAGATAGATATCAATGCACATGCACATTTTTGACCAAAATCATGCCCAATTCGGGATAAATTTCATTTCAAAATATATTATCAGAAAACAAATTCAATCGATTTCTACTATCCCAATCATAGTGAAATGCGTATTGATTAACATTGTCCCATTGTCAGACTCTGTGCAATAAAATATGAAATTAATTGATTTTCATTTTTAAAAAGTCCAAGAGGGCCGCCAAAGATATCAATTTTGAACCCCGTTGGACACAATTTTGAGAAGGGAACATCAAGATTCATTAGCTAGAGCCTAGACACTTTAGGCAAATACCAACACGTTGAGCGAGAAATATTTTGATGATACACAGGAACCCCTTATCCGACTCGACTACAACGATGCAGCCATACATGGTATAGGTTCGTTGTTGAAAACTAGACTGAAAACGTAGCCTATAGACTGCCCAGTGGGCAATCAATCTTTGCTGAAATCATTGATTTATCACCAGAGTCAAAATGAAGATGAAAATATGTTGTTTGGAAGATTTATTATCATCCAAAATGCAAGAAGCACTAATAAAGTAGGCATATATCGGTCGCACACCTCAGCTATATGGTGAAAATAGGCCAAAAACGCACAATTTCTATGTGCGCACCATATTGAAAAGGGGGCTGAAATCACAGTCTATAATGTCATTTCCAATTACTGACATATATTTTCTTAAAGTAGAGATATAGATGAAAAGAATGATATTATGCTTGAGAGGAAATATGTCAAATAAAAGTACACTAAAAAAGAAAATAAATTTCTGAATCGATTTTCGACAATTTTTTTATGCAAGAAATCTCCGAAACTAATGATATGCAAATTTCATTACGTAATTTGCATATGTAAACTTTAATTTCTGTTCGTGAAATTTTGCATATTTTTTGTGCACTACTTGAACTATATATTTTGAAATTTTCATTTAAAACAAGCATGATTTGGCTGAGATATACTCCCTTGACTTTATGCTATGTGTAGAATGTCTGAAAAATGGTGAAATAGGGCCAATTTGTAGTGACGTCATATATTACGTCATTTCGGAGGGAAGACCACGCATAGAACCCGGCAGCAATGCATTTTTGTAAACTTAAGGGTCCATGCCATCCAGCAATTGGGTCATTTGCTTGTCCGGCTTTCGGTTGAATAAACCTCCCGGGCTGCCGGACTATATCGATCGCCAACTGCTACAAAGGACTTTTTCTACAACCTTGACAATGTTCTTAATAAAATGCCAGAAAATATTGAGGTAGTTCTTATGGTGATTTAAATTGTAATTTTGATAAAGATAGATCATTAGCAGAAACACGCGCTCTGGGAGCACTGAATGAAACCTATCATGATTGACACTCCTACTAGGATGACGCAATCAACAAGTAGTATTATTGATGTACTACAGACCAGACAGTGTACGATATCAGAATTATTTACGGAATATGGTGTGATAACCTTATCTATCAGTGATCATTTTATGATTTTTTTAATTTTGTGTGGTAAAAATAAAAAAATAATCCAAATGTATTACTTATAGATCATTCAAAAAGTTCAATGAGAATAGTTTCAAGCATGATTTACGCAATATAGATTGGGGTTTTCTAAATAGTGACGAAGATATTGACTTTTTATGGCAATAATGGAAGCAATCTTTATTGAATGTCGTAAATGCTCATCACGGAGAGGTAAAGAAAAACATTCACCATGGATAACAAGTGATATACGAGATGTTATGATACAACGAGATAAAAAATTATAGAAATTTATGAAATAAAAAACAGAAGAAAACTGGGTCATGTATAAACAAAGTAGAAATACAGTTAATATCATGGTCAAATCTAATAAAAAGAAATATTTTCATTAGAATTTTTTTTGATTGTAAAAATAACAGCAGCGAATTATGGAAATGTATTAAAAAATAATTACCTTCAAAAATAAATCTTCCTTGAATAAGATTGTTTTTTATGGAAATTAATATGATGATCCACTGAATATTGCCAACCATTTTAATGATTATTTTGTGTCTGTTACCAAAGACTTGATTGAAGATTTTAGTGATGTCACTGATATTAATTCTTCACCACATCAACCTGATCATCCAAACTCATCCCAAGAAAATTTTCTTTTCAACTTACCGATAGTAAATTCCGATCAAGTCATAAAGGCTATTAAAAATTTAAATACAAATTCGTCTTTTGGCCTTAATGGAATAAGTTGTAAATAATTAAATTATGTGTTCACGTTTTAATTCCTTCTTTAGTATCTTTGATAAACAATTCTTTTTCATCCTGCTCTTTTCCAAAGGAATGGAAGGAAGCTAAAATTTTCCCCTTCATAAAAAGGGTAGTACTGAACAAATAAGTAATTATAGGCCGATTTCAGTGTTGTTCCCAAGATTGTAGAAACGATTGTTAATATAGAACTTGATTCGTTTCCGAGTGTTTCTGGATTCAGTGGCGTACCGTGGGTCACGGCATTGGGGGGCACCAGCAGTCATTAAGTGAGCGCGCGAAGTTGCCAGGTATACTGACCTTAGTAATAGTGACATTTCAAACACAATGCCATTAAACGAATGTATCTCACTGATCACATAATGCGAGCGCGAGCTGAATTTTTTATATTCAGAACTAAAAAAGGGACATTATAAGCAAATGTGTGAAATCATGATACGTACGTGTCTTGCTAAACAAACAATGCGAGCGCGAAGCGCGAGCTGAAATTTTTGTATATGTTAACCCAAACAGGGACATTTTAAGGACTATATTTTAGGAATCTATTAAGAGTATACATGTCTCACCATAGTCATCTAATGCGGGTGCCAAGCGTATGCTGATTTTGTTAGAATTACATCTAAACACATGAAGCACTTTTTGTAGCCATTGTAATAATGATAATCATACGCATCTCACTAATAAAATATTGCGAGCGCGAGCTGAAAATTTAGGAAATTCAGACCTTAAGAGAAGCATTCTAATGTTTGTTTGTTGGAATTCACGGAGACCATACATATATTTCACTAACCAAATGATGCGAGTGCGAAGCGCGAGCTGAAATTTCTGTATATCTTGACCCCAAACAGATATATTTTAAGGACTGTATATTTTAGGAATACATTAAGAGTACACATATCTCGCCATAGTCGTCTAATGTGGGTGCCAAGTGCATGCTGATGTTACTAGAATTACATCTACACACATGAAACACTTATAGTAGTCATTGTAATCATGATTATCATACGCATCTCACTAATTAAATATTGCGAGCGCGAAGCGCGAGCTGGAAATTTACTTAATTCAGAACTGAAGAGAGGAATTCTAAGTCTTGTTTGTAGGAATTCACGAATACCATGCGTATTTCGCTAGCCAAATGATGCGAGCGCGAAGCGCAAGCTGAAATTTTTTTGATATTCAAATCAGAAAAGTTACATTTTAAGGACTGATTTTAGGAATTCATGAAAAGGAGACATATCTCAGCAATCCACTAATAGTCCAGTCAATATAGGGTTTGACCCACCACTAATTGCAACACTTGATTTTCCACTGCAATGCTTTCCAGGAAGGTCCCCTTAACAACATACTAAAAGTCCCAAAAAATCCAAGCAGTGGAAATTTATGAAATTTGCATATTATGCAAATTAGCCATAAAAAGTAAGAAAAATAAGGAAAATAGTCAAAAAATTACAAATTAAGTGTCCAAAACAGTTTTATTTTAATTCATGATAAATAACTTTAATCAATGTTTTTAATCAAAAGTGCAAAAAAATCTACCTCATTTGCATAATATGCAAATAAGCATCCTTATGTGGAAGAATTGTCAAGATATTGTTAGTTTTCTCTCATTGACTGCTTGAAAATTTCAATAATGTTGAAATTTACATGCTGCTATCACTAAGGACGTTGAATAGATTTATATTAAGCTTAGTGTCTGAAGTGTCATTTGCATATTATGCAAATAAGTATCTAACATGTAATAAATATTCAAGAAAACACACTGGTGATACATTCCTCAAAAAATGCAAGTAGATTATCTATTGAAATTGGAATATGGCAATGCCTTACAGGAAGTTAACCATGTTAAAAGTCATAGACAAGCATAGGAAAATCACAAAATTTGTATTTTATGCAAATTAGCCATAAAAATTTGCAAATGAGGAAAATAATCCCAAATTTGGAAATCAAGTGCGGAAAACAATATAAATTGAACGGAAATTCATGATAATCTTTACAAATGTAATAATTCTTCAAATAAAAAAAAATGTAAATAAATCTACATCATTTTCATATATAATTATGAGCATCCTTGTATTTAAAAAAAACCGAGAAATTTTTACTTTTCTCGCACAAACAGTTAAACCCTCATTCCACAGAGACCAAGACCTCACAAAGACTGCTGTAAGACCATAAAACTTGCTTGATCTTTCAACGAACTTTTAAAGATCTCTGATGTCTTTCACGATTCCCGATTGATCTTTCAATGGTCTTTGTGGTCCTCGGGAGTCCAAAACTTTTTGAAACGGTTCAAAACAGTCTTTCCGCGGTCTTACAGGAAGATTGTTTTTGCTGGTCTTTCAGTGGTCTTTCAATGAACTTTCAAAGTTCTTTTTAGTCTTTCTATGATCTTTCGGCAGTCTCTCGAGATTTTGTCAGAGATTACTGTAAGACTCATGAGAGATCATGGAAAGATCATCGAAAGATAATTGAAAGACCAGGCAAAGTCTATGGAAAGAATTCTGAAGGATCACTTGATACATAAACATCTCTGAAAGACCATTGAAAGATCTCTATAGGACAGGTGTCTTTCAGATTTCTTCGAGTGGGTCTTTCTGAGCAATTCCTCAGAGATGACAAAATTCAGTGATCTTGGAGACTGCTGTATAAGACCTTGCCAATTTTTGGTCTTTGAAAGGCCCTTCAAAGGTCTCCCGTCTGTGGATCTAGATCAATATATGACTACTAAGAATGCCTAGTACATTAATTATCAGCTTAATATCTGAAGTGGAATGTACATATTATGCAAATAAGCATCAGGCATGTTATAAATAATCAAGAAAACTTGTGATATTTTCCTCTGAAATTCCACGTAGATTATGTGTAACCTTGATGACCTTGCTTGGTTGATATTGAATTTTTCATGAGCAGTTACCACCGGAGCAGATACCCCACTCATATTGTGCAATGATATGAGTCAGTTCTACATGGGTCCCACTGTTTGAATGCTTCATATTTCTATCCAAGTCTTGCTCTCTCCTTCACTTGGTAGTCTTTGCGTTTCTTGCTAGTATAGTCCACGCTAGCATGCTCCTTGATTGTCAATTGATCAGTACAAGATGTCACACCCAGTAAAAGCTCGTTAGCTTTGAACATTTGGTCCTTGTAGCACACCACTTGTCTTGGTGGTGAATATGTGTAACTTCCTTGGATCACGAGATCCCTGGGCATGGTTTATAAGAGTACCAATGAGCATTTGCCCATACGAGCGACATGAAAGCCATTCATAAAGTCATGATAAAGGCTTAAAGTGTATATAGACATCTTTTCAGATACAGGAATCATGATTAGACGTCCTTGCTGAATCCATTTGCTGCTTCAGGATGAAGCATCCGTTTTCTGTTCTTTCCTCTTTGATGAATCTCCCAAGGATGACAACTATCTCCATATATTCATAGCTATAGTTTCTAAGCAAATCGTATGCAAATAATATAAATTTCCTGATATTTATGGCAAATGGAAATTCCTCAGTGAGACAATGAAGTAGACGTTTACAGATGAAGGACTAAGCCAGATTATTGCCTTTCCAACAAGAGGACACAACATAACGGAACACCTTTAACATCACCATCAAATACCATCCAACATTGATTAAACAGTGTGTACCCATTCCAGGATTTGTTTGCCACTTTGTGTTACTCATGCATTGGTATACCGTGAGGGTATGCAGAGGAATAAACCTTTCAGAAATTATGGTACGACTAAGGATGTCTTCTGGAGGAATGCTGACTTTCATAGTGTCATGCAGATGTACTTTGGACAATCATACAACTCTCTGTACTGAAATCCGACAAGTCGAGCAAAGGAGATTGAATGTCAATCAAGAGGACTTTGACAAGAACCAAACCATTACCCTTGTCTTCTTCCGACAAAAGTTGCCTCAATGAGACACTGGACATAAGTTGTGTCGGAAGAAAAGTTTTATAGGAAGGCTTGCGCATGTTGAGCTCCTAAAGCATCAGTAAGGTGAAGCTCAGAATTGCTACAATGCATTAAAGAGGACCATAGAATGGTTTGTAGACAAGCCTATAGTACATAATTTGTTGACCGGATTGGCAATGATCCAGGCTGTAACAACTAGCATGTTGTAAGCCCATAATATCATGCGCTATGACTATAGTAGACTTGTTAAGAGGTTGAACGCTGCATTTTTTAGTACAAATGTCCCACTTGGCACAAATGTTCCTTGAGTTAAAAGAAAATGATTCATCCAAAGAGACACGCTGTATCTATGCAAATAAGCAAGTAATTTGCATAAATTTGCATATTATGTCGATGTGGTAAAAACAAGTATTTCAGAATATATATTTAACCAGATTTGCCCTAAAAATGTAAATAAAGACTTAGGGTAAGACAGGGAAGAAAATTGTCTTAAAATAATTGGGATATCCTTGTTTATTATTACCTAATTTACATAAATTATGCAAATTATAATTTAAAAATTAGTATTTTTTCATGAATCCTGAACTGTTTTTAAAAAACAGCAACTAATACACAATGTCAACATTCTACATGAGAGAGAATATATTAGCGAAAACATCGATATGCTTCATGGTAGTATTAGAGTCTTAATTTGCTTAGAAAGAGGGCAAATATGTCAAAATGTATGACGTGATATTGCGCTAAAACGAGACCAAACAACCTCTATGTCACAGTCACACTCACGAATCGGACAATAAAGCGATCAATGGTATGTCATTCGAGATCACACAATTCCAACACAATAGCTTCCATCGGCTTCTCGTATCGCTTCTGTTGGTGTGTCTGCCACACTGTAATCTATGATACATACAGGCAAAATATCGGTAAAACACTATTAATTTTGTTTTATTTTTTTCTATTTTGTTTCTCTTGGAAAATTTACAGGAGACAATGCTTTGCAGGTTACTGCTTTAATGAAACTCTGGCACATGAATCATGACGAATGTATCCCTCAATCCATATTTTAACTTTATCAAAATATATATCTTTTGGAGACCCCGAAGTGGCAAAACTTGTATAATCGACTTGGAAAAGACAGATGTATGAGACATCAATCAACATGTTTCCTGAAGAAAGTTTTTTTTTGTTTATTTAAGCCTACGCCCACGGGAGCCCTCCGAATTTACCCCATCCCCTCCCCGTATTTCGACTTTAAATAAAAAATATCGTGTTTTAAAGCCATCGGCAAGGCAAATTGCGTTATTTGATACAATAAAGCAACTTTTATATCTATAGTTTTATATTTACATTCATCATTATTTATATCATTATAATTATTATTATTATTCTCCCGTTTGTAATAGCGCTCTAGCGCAGTAAAGGCTATAACCCAACCGGAGCATGTATAGGATACCCTTTCCCTTTTTTGTTTTATGTATTAGAAATAGTTTATTGTCTTGATTTATTGATTTGATTTATTGATTTTATTTATTTATTCATTTCCGTTCAAACAAAAGATATAATCCAAGTACAGTGTAAATACATGTTCAAAATAATACATCTCAAAATAATACATACAGTTCTATAACATTTCATAACAAATATTGAAGATAAAATTATCTGAACGCAGGGACTTGCCAAGAAAATCAGAGCTTGTAAAAAGGCAAGACCCCAAACATAGTTCCAATACTGATTAACATAACCTATATACAAGAGACGGGTGGAAAACCAAATTAAAATAAATAATCTACAAAATACCAAAATAGAGCATATAAGCGACAACAAAAAGTGGAAAATAATTTGGATAACAATTGGAATGATAACGATAATAATGATAACATTTTAAATAGAAATTATAAGAGTGGAAAAGGGAGGCAGAGGAAAGAGAGAGGAGAAAAGGGTGGTGCAAATAAATCTGAAAATGAAAAGAGGAACATGACAGGTGCACAGGTCATAGGACACTGTAGTGACATTATTTAGAATGTATAATATCAGACAAACTTCTTGATAATTAAATGCTAGTTGTAAATACGTTTAGTTACAGATAAATATTAGCTTGACTTGTTGGAGTGGAGTATTGACAAATTAATATCTTTAGAACTCTTAAAAAATTACTTTTGTTTGTATTGGTATCTTGGAATAGATTGAGGAGAAATTACTCTACAACTGACATGTAGAGGAGCTGTGATACATTGAAGAACAGCCACACAGCCCTTTATTGATTCCACTCTATGTTGAATTTAAATATTTTGAGAGCCCAATCGGAAGGAAGATGCATTTCTACTACACACATTAAAGCCTCTTTGCGTTCCCCTCTTGAAAAATAAAACCCAACAAAAAAGGCATTGTTTTATATCTCATGAAATAAGTTCGTGTACGTGACGGTGGTCTGTCGAAGTTGCCCAACCGTTTATTTTGTTTTGACAATATATATTTAGAATATCGTCTAAATGAAGCCCTCATCTGGAAAAGGGCACTTATTAAAGGCAGCATCTACAATATATAGAGGAGGCCTTGGCACTGTGAAGAGGGGGCTGAAGCTTGTTAAATTTCTTGGGACCAGAATTTTACATTGAACCCTTTTTGTTTTTCAAATTTACATCAAGAAATTTAACAAGCAAATAAACAAAAAGGATTGCACTAAAAAAATAAGTTTTTTGGTAACGTTTCTTTTTTTCTTTCGTTTTATCACATCTGCCAAAATTCGAGGGGGTGCTGTCTTTGGAGAGTAACACACGCAGCACACCCGCCCCCCCCCCCTTTCCAGAAAATCTTGCGGTGTGCTTCAGCCCCCGCTTCCAAGTACCAGGTCCTCCTCTATGTAATGTAGATGCTGCCTTTAATAAGTGTCCTTTTCCAGATGAGGGCTTCAATTAGACGATATTCTAAATATATATTGTCAAAACAAAATAAAGGGTTGGGCAACTTCGACAGACCACCGTCACGTACACGAACTTATTTTATGCGATATAAAACAATGCCTTCTATGTTTTTTTTTTCAAGAGGAGAAAGTAAAGACTAAAGAGGCTTTACTGTGTGTAGTAGAAATGTATCTTTCTTCCAAATGGGCTCTAAAAATATTTAAATTTAACACAGAGTGGAATCAATAAAGGGGTTTGAGTATTTTAGAGCTTACGTGTGGCTTTTCTTCAATGTACCACAGCTCTTCTGCATGTCAATCATTGTAGAGTATTTTCTCCTCAATCTATTCCAAGATATCAATACAAACAAAAGTAATCTTTTGAGAGTTCTAAAGACAATAAACCATGTTTTAATACATAAAATCAAAATGGGAAAGGGTATCCTAGGCATGCTCTCGTTGGGTTAGCCTTTACTGTGCTAGAGCATTATTACAAACTGCAGAACAATAATAACAATAATAATAATAACAACAAGAATTATAAAAAAAAAATAATATTGATAATAATAATATTTATATAGATTAATATGAAATATAGATATAAAAGTTGCTTTATTATACCAAAAACGCAATTTGCCTTGCCAGTGGCTTTAAAACACGATATTCTTTTTTATTTAGTGTCGAAATACAGAGAGGGGATAGGGTAAATTCGGAGGGCTCCCGTGGACGTAGGCTTAAATAAACAAAAAAAAAATTATCTTCAGGAAACATGTTAACTGATGTCTCATACATCTGTCTTTTCCAAGTCGATAATACAAGTTTTGTAAAGGAGAGGGAATGCCGCGGGGGAATGCAGTTTTGCCACTTCGGGGTCTCCAAAAGATATATATTTTAACAAAGCAAAGTTAAAATATGGATTGAGGTGGGGTAAATTCGTCATGATTCATGTGCCAGAGCTTCATTAAAGCAGTAACCTGCAAAGCAATGTCTCCTGTAAATTTTCCAAGAGAAACAAATTTGAAAAAAATAAAACAAAATTAATAGTGTTTTACCGATATACCGAAATGCATTTTGCCCTTAATTACAAATTATATTAGGATAAATATGCATGCTTAGTGATAGCAGCATAATGATTTGAATAGCAGACAATGTGAGAAAATCAAAATTTCTTGACATTTTCCATATATGAAAACCTATTTGCATAATATGCATAATATGCAAATAAGCCAGATTTGCTACCTTTTTAAAATGAAAACATTATACTTATTTATTCATCATTAGAATTTTGTTCAAATTAATTGCTTTTGACATTTAATAATATAATCTTTGGATTATTTTCCTTATTTCCTATTTTTAATGGCTAATTTGCATAATATGCAAATTAATTTTCAGGCATTGTGATGAATTCTCATGCTCAGTGATAGTAGCATATAAATGTCTACATACATCAAATGTTTTCAAGCAGTCTATATGAGAACAATTACAATATCTTGAAATTTTTCCATATAAGGATGCTTATTTGCATAATATGCAAATTAAGTAGATTTGTTTGCACTTTTAAATAAAAACATTGAATACAGTTATTTATCATTACTTTTCGCTCAAATTAAATTGTTTTGGACGCTTAATTTGTAATCTTTGGACTATTTTCCTTATTTTTCTAACTTTTTACGGCTAATTTGCATAATATGCAAATTTCATAAATTTCCACAGCTTGGATTTTTTGGGAATTTTAGTATGTTGTTAAGGGGACCTTCCTGGAAAACATTGCAGTGGAAAATCAAGTGTTGCAATTAGTGGCGGGTCACCCCCCCCCCCTATTCTGGCTAGATTGACTGGACTATAATGCGAACGTAAGCACGGACAAGAAGTGTTTAATATTAAGACCTTAAAATGGGGCAACCCCTTTAAGTAGTTATGGAAAAGAAGCATATGTAACTACTTCGAAGTGCGAGGAAATATATTTGGTGTACATTGACTTGAAAATGGGAGGTTGTACAGGATTATATATCTCGTTAAATAGACAATGCGAGCACCAAGAACAATGAAGACATAGGCCCTAAACAAATTACGTTTCATAAAGTTATGATTTTTTAAACATAATTATGATCTAACATTATAATGAAGAATAATTTCTTCTTTCCCACTATGTTTCTTTCCCTTTCTCCCTCTTTTTCTCATTTTCCCTGTGTTTTATGGGCCAGCCGATGGTGGGAGGGGGGGGGGGTGGCACGTGCCCCCAATGCCCCCCCCGTAGTTACGCCACTGTATACATGTATAATAACTTTAGGTGATGGCAGTTATCGGTTGAAAGTTTTATCAATTTACGTTTATTGTTATGATTTTGATGGGAGTTGTTTACTGGATGCGAGCAAGAGAAGCCAGCGCCAATAAATCATGAATAGTGTTTAAAAACACCTTTTAAAGGGAATCACCGGGCGGAAATTATTCATATCTAAATAAATAGAATAAAATTCACAAAGCAAAACGCTGATAATTTCATCAAAATCTGGTTACAAATTGCGGAGTTATTGATTTTTTAAGTTTAGCAATATATTGTGAAAACAGTTGTGCACGCCGTCATTAATATTTTATCAGCTGGGCTGATGATGTTACATCCCCAATTTCCTTTTCTCATGTTATTACATGCAATCATAATTGCTTCATTTTGTTCGTATATGTGTGAATGATATATCTCCTTTACAATGAAGTAAGTTGCAGCAATTAATATCTAATGCAATAAATAAGTTGTCAATTTAACCTTTTTAGATCTTGGGGAAAAAAATAGAAAACCTAATTTTATATAATAAAATACAAAAAACAAGTGAGGATAACACTTTAACAGTTTACTTATGGATTATTCATGAAGTCATGTATAGAACTTTTTCACCGGAATAATGAAAATTTTGAAAATATCATAACTTTGCTATCCCTTGTCCGATTGTGATCACATTTTTAGTGTTTTGTTTGTCTAAATTTTCTTTGTCTGTTCAACTATTATTTTCAGCTTGGAGTAACCCTCTAAGGTTTTTGAAAATATGAAAGAAACTGAAAGCCTTGAAGAAGTTGCTTCAGTCTTTTTGAATAATTATATTATACAGAGATACATTTATATGGGCCAATTTATCAATAACGAAATGAAACTTCAGAAGAAAATGAAAAATAAATACAAAGTTAGTTGTTACATTGAAACGAGTAAATATGGATTTACAGTCGAGATTTTTTCAATGAAAATTCCTAAGAATTCATTGAGGTGAGATGAGAATAGAAAATGCGATCATAATTATTGGGGATAAAGGTGCGTTATGAAATCATTATAGGCTATCACAGACCACTATGGGAAGCTTGCTCTTGATCTCTACATGCATACGCTCTCGACTACCGTACCCCTCCACGCCTATCATCACATCCAATTCTGTGGTATGGTGTTAACATGGGGCACGGTGATAAAAGCACTATGATATAACGATCCAAAGTATAGCTTATAATAGGAGAGCATTGTCGTCGTCATTTAATCGCATATTTTAGTTAAACCTGGTGAATATATATTTCGGCCATAAGATTTTCGAAAAAAGCGATAAGTTCTATTTTTAGAAGAGTAAAAAAAAGGTAGGTGGTGAAAATGCTTCAAAAGCGGAAGAGTCGGGGAGTCGGCAAGACTGTTGCTTGTATAATTCTCCTCGAATCGTTTTGATTTCAGACCGGAGTAACATTGTCGGGTTATGTGTCTTACCTGTCATCGAAGAACTCTATAATATTTCCTTTTACGTTTAAAATAGGAGTATACCAGTAGTCCAAAGAATGTCAGTTAGTCCTAGCTAGAGGCTGAGATACTTGTGATACCAACCCGCCAACCAAGCGGACATCCCTTACACCCCTCCAGGGATTCTCTTAACATGCTCCAGTACCTCGGTATTAATTGGTAGGCGTGGCCGTCATAACGTCCATTATTCATATCAGTCTGGTTGTAAAATGAATTGTAAAGTCGAATTGGAAAAAGTATTTCGAGTTTAGGTCTATTAAAAACCGATAAAGACGGCCTATAGATTATCATCATCCAAGTTCATATTTAAGTGAAGACAAATTGTTTATCTCATTTCTCTTTTCGAAATACAAAGCTAAAAAATAAATATGACTTAATGGAGCTTTGGTAATGCTGGCATTCTCGATATCTTTGACTTTTCGTTCAGAATGTAAATTTCTTTTTCAGATTGAACCAATTTTAACTGAATGCAAAACTCAAATTTCAATATTTCCATTAAAAGACACAAAACAACTTCCTACTTTTAAACAACAAAAATAGTTTACGATTACTTCTGCATCTACAGCATGCTTAGGTCTAAGACCACATCATCTTAGAGATGGACGTAGTCAGTTTAGTTTCACTGGAACTGCTCTATGTAATAACTTAAACTGGAATTCGCACAACGTGCTACATAAGATCGAACCTTTAAAAAATGTATATATGTATTTCATATAATCTTTTTCTAGAATAAAATGTTCCATCCTATTTAGCATGTGTCGAGAATTCCAGTTTAAGTTATTACATGGAGCTGTTTATACTAATGAAAATTTATCTAAGTTTGATTGTGTATCAAATAATGCTCTCTTTCAGTTTTATTCACCTATTATCTAGCCAATCATACCATGCAAGGCACCGTGCATACGACAAAGTATGTAAGGCATACGTTTACTAAATTTTTCTTATTCTCTTGAAAACGACAAGAACACACTTGGCGTAACTTAGGTAGTCATGAAAAGGACTAACAATTGCCCACGGAGGAGAAATGTTGTATTGTGAAATCATAGCACTCTTACTTCTTCTTTGCTATAGAAACATTCAGAAGCTATTCTTTTGCAATCAAGATGTTGAGACATACTCTCACTTGTTCCAGAGTTTTACTCATTCCGGAAGGTCAGATATTTAAGTTATCTGAAATTGAGCTTAAGTCATGGAAAGAGAAATTTATTGGTTTAGTGGGTAAATCTCAAGGAATAAATTAACGCAATACGGTATTTTTTTGGCTAAAATATGCATTTTTTCGGCAATATCAAAAGGAAATATTCCATTATTAAAATTGGCATTACAGTTGATAGGCAATTTTAGAAGGAAATGAAAAGAAATTAGGGATGAAAAGGGGAATGTACATGAACATTTTTAGAAGTGGAATGTGTTTACAGAAGGGTGATTGGATGTGTGTGTGTGTGGGTGAGTAGGTGTGTTTTATACGAAGTATACTTTTCAGAGGGGATGGGTTAGACGTAGTATCGGAAAGAAAGGGAAGAGGGTATTATGGGGTGGTAAAATATGGACTATTAATATCTATAAATGTCTTTTATGAAAAAGAAGAAATTAATGCGATTTAGAATTAAATGATTTTAGTGTTTGATGTAAAGTTATTTTCATTACCGGTAGATTGTTTTAGTTCTTTGATTGTTTGAAAGAAAAAAAATTGTTTTATTTGTCCTTCATGTATGATTTATTGCAAATGTTTTAAGAGGAAGAAGTATAATATCATTCAAAACAAAAAAAGTATGTGGGGCGTGGATGGATGTCGTGTATTCTGTGTACAAGCATGTGGATGTGGGTGAGTGTGGCTTTGCTGTGTGCACAAGAGAGGGGTAGAAAATATTTAGGATAGAGAGGAGAGGGAAGACAGCGAAAGAATGAGAGAGAGAGAAATACATAAAGAAAGAAAGAAAGAGGGAGAGAGAGAAATTCCCAATACTAGTAATTCCCATTGCCAGAAATTTAATGTTTTTGTTGTTACGATACTGCAACAAATAACAAGTAAATTTGAGTTTAATTCCCTCTTTTTTTATTACAGGAAATAATTAAGTACTTAAACAAAATAAAACCAAATAATCTTAGATCAATCTCTTGAAGTGTCTGATGTACAATCCAGGGTTATAGTTCACTGTTATGATAGTCCAATATAATGCAGGTAGGCTGGGAAGATTCCTTATTGATGATGGCGATGATGAAACTGATGTTGAAGTACGAAGAATAATAAGAGTCACTGTAACGAGTTGAAATGTCCGTGAAGACGATGTTGATGATGATTAACAGTCAATTTCAGCAATCCATGGGTTGAAGAGTGTTCAATAAACAGGTTGATGATCTCGATGAGAACTGTGAATTCCTCTCTCAGAATAACTGCAAACAGTTCATTGATGGTGGGCAAATAATTCCACACAATATAGATATTCCAGGTGGAAATAAACTGCCATGGTGAAGTGATCTCATATGATGTGATGTGATGATCTCATATGATGTGATGATCTCATATGATGTGATGATGTCCTTAAAGAAACTGCCACTTTATATATCCAAATTTCAATTAATCTAGAGGCTTCTAGCATTTACTATTATGGAAGCCTCTGGTATTGTCTTCCAAAAGAACATTCTTCCTCTTTCAGGAGCAGTCAAATTCCAGAAGACTCTTGAATGACCTCAGTGAAATCAACACATGTCAACAAAATAGCTAAGGCTATTGTTTGGCAGTCTCTATTCACAAATAACAATAAAACTCCTTGGCCTTTAAATAGGCGAGGCCTGCATAATAAAAAGACATTCTGGAATGTTCTTTACAATTTCCAAAATTTCTCAAAGGGGGAAATTACCAAATAAATGAATGCAACCGCTTTCACAATTCTTCCTATATGTAACACCTCCCCCACCGGGGAAAAGAAAGCTTTACCGTAGTAAAGGTTTCAAGATTACCTTTAACTTTTCTAAGTCATCTTGATAAATCATTTACAGTTATCGTGTACAAAGATATAGTACTTAACGAACATATTTAAATAAATGAACATAATGATGTTTTCTTCAAATGACACAATGGTCAAAATCATGAATAATTTCACTTTTTATACTCTTGATAGAGCATCAGCAATTACATTTTTCTTTCCCTTTATGTGTACAATTTTCAAAGGGAATGGTTGGAGCATTAGTCTCCATCTGTACAGTCTTTGATTCTTTGTTTTGAATTTCTCCAAAAACACAAGAGGATTGTGGTCTGTAATCTCTCCATTGGTTAGATACACCTCAAACTGCTGAAGGGCTAGTACGAGACTCAGGGCCTCTTTTTCAATAGTTGAGTACTTCTTCTGAAATCGATTGAGTTTCTTAGAGAAGTAGCACAATGGTTTTTCGATGCCTTCTTCATCTTCTTGGAGCAATACTGCTTCTACTCCAACATCACATGCATCAATAGCTACTTTGAATGGCTTTGTGAAGTTTGAAGCTGCCAAAACAGGCTCATGCACCAAAATGGCCTTTAATTTCTCAAACGATCTTTGACATTCGTCAGACCAAACATACTTCACTTTTGCCTTCAGCAGGTTTGTCAGAGGAGTAACCACTGTACTGTGATTTGGAACAAATTTCCTGTAGAAGCCACTCATACCTAAGAATCTGAGCAATTCTTTCTTAGTTGTGGGAATTGGGATGTCTAAGTTAGCTTGTATCTTGGCTTCTCTTGGTAGCACTTGCCCTTGACCAACCACATGACCAAGTATGTGACCTTTGCCTTGGCAAATTCACTCTTCATCAGATTCACTACTAGATTGGCTTTGTCCAGCCTGTCAAGCAGTGCTCGCAAATGATTCAGATGATCATACCAAGTATCACTGTATACTAGGATGTCGTCTATGTATACGACACAATTGTCAAGTCCGGCAATCACTTGATTTGTCAACCTTTGGAAGGTTGCTGGTGCATTTTTTTCATTCCAAAAGGCATGACTTTGCATTGAAATAAGCCTTCAGGTGTGACAAACGCTGATCTCTTTGGCTCAGTCAGACAATGGCACTTGCCAATATCCTTTAAGCAAGTCTATCTTTGTGATATAAGCAGAATTTCCAACTCTGTCAATACAATCTTCTAACCAAGGAATTGGATACGAGTCAGTCTTAGTTACTGCATTTACCTAGTGGATGCACTAGATGGGTCTCGGTATTTATTCAAAGTAGGCCTACCATTTCCAAATGGTATTGACCTTCGATGTTTTTCTCAACAGTATATGGTCACCCCGGAAGTTAAACTCAAGGCATTATTAAACGGGAATGAAACCGTTGGAACAAGTAGGCTTGTGTCGAAACAGAAAAATGAAAAAATAAGAACAAAGAAAGTTTGAGAAAAATCGGACAAACAATGAGAAAGTTATGAGCATTTGAATATTGCAATCACTAATGCTATGGAGATCCTCCCATTAGTAGTGCGACAAGGATGTGTGATGTCACATGTGAACAACTTTCCCTATGACAGACTATAAAATACCCCCAAAATATCTCTTTTTTGCTTTTTTCTTATGGTGATACAAACACTTTATCCATGATGTATTCTTTACAAATCTATATGACATGTCCTTTATAGACAGAACACATGATCTACTGAAAGATGTGATAAAAGAATAAGTTTAAGTGAAATATATACTAAAGTGATAAGGAGAGATGATCACAAGTGCTATCACACATCTTTGTCGCATTGCCAATGTGAGGATCTCCAAAGCATCAGTGAATGCAATATCAAAATGCTCATAACTTTCTCCTTATTTGTTCAGGAGACCAGGGATTGAGGAGGCCAGGAAATCAGGGGCCAGGGATTCAGGAGGCCAAGGGTTCAGGAGACCAGGGTTCAGGAGGCCAAGGATTAAGGAGACCAAGGTTCAGGAGACCAGGGATTCAGGAGGCCTGGGATTCAGGAGGCCAAGGGTTCAGGAGGCCAGGGATTCAGGAGGCCAAGGGTTCAGGAGACCAGGGTTCAAGAGGCCAGGGATTAAGGAGACCAAGGTTCAGGAGGCCAGGGTCCAGAAGGCCAGTTTGACTTAAAAACTCATTATTTTTACACGTTTTTATACAAAGAATAGACTCAGATTCGGCATTTGTAATTGAACAAGCTGTGTATCTCAATAAACATAATGCGAACGCGAAGCGCGAGCTGATTTTTTTTTTATATTTTGACTTGAGAACCAAACATTTTTACACTGTTTTATAAAAACAGTATCTCAATAAACATGTGTTCGTGTGTTTTAGATTTAGATGTATTAAATTGTTTTAGAGTTCTAGTATCTCTATTTATTTTTTTCATATTAAAATATATGTTTTCGGAAGCATAGTAGTTTCCTTACAATTGCGTTTTCCCCAAAAATTATGCTTAATGAAATTATAATGAATGTAATAATCTAAATCCAATTATGGGCCAAGGCGTAATATAATTATGATCAAGGTTTGCTTTACATGTCCAGCTATTTGTTTGCACAATTTTAAAATTCCACCAACATGGTAAATATTATTGGCATTTTTTATTATTACTATTGTGACGAGACCGGTCAGGCATTTTACGGCATTTGAATTTATTAGAATATGGTAATAATCAGGCTAATGAATCTCAATCGAATCACTCAAACATAAAATATGAAAATACTTACCATGATTTTCTTATTTACGAGATAACTGGATATACTCATTTGATTTGCTAGTTCATTACAATTAACTTGCACGCCGAATAAAAGTACACAATTTTTCCTGCGCGAGCGCAGCATCTCCCTACGCACGCACTATCCCAAGATCATCACGCAAATAGGCGTCCATTTCCTCTTATGAGCCTGAACGCAAGACATGTTGCCACGCAAGGCGAGGGGTCGTTGGGAGGGTTCAAATGAGTATATCCAGTTATCTCGTAAATAAGAAAATCATGGTATTTTCATAATTTACTATCAATAACTGGGATATACTCATTTGATTTGCTAGACCAACACGGATTCAACGTGAAGGGAGGCATGTCTAGACTAAAAGTGCGTAAAAGAAGGGAGATGAAGACACGAAGGCCGCTGCCTTAAGGACAGAGGAGGCAAATAAGGCCTCATGTGAAGTAAAGACCTTAAGAACAAGGAAGTGAAGGAATAGAAGAGCGTCAAATAGCCGGTCATCAAAAAGTCGTAAACGACGATTCCATAGAAAGAGCCCAAGAAGAATGATACTATAGTATCATGGGCCCTCGGCCTAGTGTCAGAAGAAGAACATCATCACCAACTGACTTGATCGTTTTTCAACAATCCAGAGTGAAAAGATGTCTCAAGAAGCTGCCGCAAACGGCTCGCGCGACAAAACAACCAACTGCACAGAGTTGGGAATTGTCTGATGAATGGCAAACAAAGACCAGGGTTAGAAGTCGCACCTAATCTAAGCCAATCCCGGCAACGGTTCGGGAGCAATGCATAAGAATGCAAAGCTTTGTACTGTGAACGGTTACATTTAAACAGATACAGGAGGGAACTCGACTGATAGACAAAGATACCCTGAATACCGACCCAAGAGGGAGTTAGTCAAGCGTCAAGAACGACCGACAGGTGCCATGACGGACTAAGCTATACAAGCTCGACATTTGAGAAGAATAATTTAAGCCAAGCCGCAAACCATGCAAACGTAAGGAATGCGAGATATCTCAGAAGCCCCCGCGTGGGAGAAAGCGCCCAGAATTCGATATCTGTCTCAAATGCGTGAGGGCAGAACATCTGCAGAATTCTGATAGAGAGCTGTGGCAGAACGTTTCCAGCGGTCCGATAAGGACCTGGAACGACAGAGAGTAAGGTTGAAGAAAACCACTCGTAAGGCAGTCAATGTGTCGAGAAAAACGACTGAGTGCCATCCTGTTAATAAGAAAATGCCACGGACCTGCTGTCTATGTAGAATAGAACAGTCTGGTCAAAACAGCTCAACCGGGCGTGTCGGAGAAATAACGCGGCACGCATCACGACATAACAAGTGTGATAGACCGAGCGATCGAGAGAGAATCCCGGATCCCCTTTCTCCCGTACTAAATAAAGCACCCGCGGTGGAAGAGGTGGCTTGGCTGAAGCCACCATCGCCGAGAGAGCCCGTAAGGCTAGGCTGCGATGGATGTCTGCTGGGCGGAGAAATTCCTAGCAGCAGCAAGCGTACGCCAGAGGTGAGCTGGCGAACAATGTCTCTGTTATGATCTTACGTGTAAACGACAATCAAGAGATGCTCTGAACCAACAGACATCGCCAGACATGATACCTCAACAGTTACGTTCCCGACGGAATCAAGTGAGGAAACAACGAAGTCCTCGCTTGAAGAAACAAGCGGAGGAGTAAGGAGACTTGAGGAAAATAATCACCAAAATTTCCCTCAGTCTGCGGTGAGAACCAGTTGTTTATGAAAACAGCCACAAGGCCTGGTTTCTCTGGTGATTGTAAGAGCAAGCACCGCCGGCGCCGGTTGCGACAGCGTGGAACATTCCGATATCGGTAAGATAAGGAGTTCCGAAAAGCTGCGGGGGGCGGCAAAAATGACGTCCTAAGCAGCGGGGGATAAGAATCGAAGTTTCTAAAAGAAGAACTCCAGTGAAGTAAATCACTGTCATGGAGAGACTCATCCACAGTCGGCCCGAGAGAAAGCGGGTCGTGGTGATCGTGGTTAGACAGGCATAAGCATACATCCATCCACGATTACATCATCCTCGGTCGCGCGGTGACCATGGCCACATGCATTGCATGGAAGGAGGATGAAAGCAGCATGCGAGGCGACTCGAGTGTGCCGAGTGAAAAAGCTTCTAAATAAGAAGACGACTCGAAAAACGGGCACGGTAAAAACATCGACCGTAGCCCACTCCACACAAGGAGGAAATGGCGGAGACGCCCGCAAGCTTGACCCACACATAGAGGGCAGTCTATAAGATAGACTGTTAGAGCTCGACCGATGGCCTGGCGGCGTACAGTTTGGTGTAAACTCGCCGACCCGGCACGGTGGGTGTGCCCAGAAAGTAGGCATAGAAATGCCGACAGAGAATCCTGGGGCTTTAAACAAGCCTGAACGCACATACACAGCCAACAATCTAATGAGATATACGGCTGTTTCTTCCCTCCGAGATGATGCTTACCCGACCGGGAAAGACTCGGGGAACAGCTGTGAATGTCAACAGGAGGGATATCTAGCATATGAATAGCCGATTCCCTCCAGGTATTCGGCGCAGGTGCTGCCGGCGGTGTCCGGGGGGACGACCGATGATGGCAGCTCGTATGAGCCGCCCGAATACGAGACAAATAGGTTAAAATAACCATAATGCACCGGGTGGTGAAGGCATAGCGGTTACTAAGCACAGGAGAACTATTAATCGGCGTGACATTTAGATCCGATATTCATGCTCATAAGCTCAGAGAGCTATGAGATAGTGAGACATACCGCTGAGCGGTGATGGTGCTCATATCGGAGTCGCCCTCTCTACAGCGGCGATCGCTGGAGGACGGGTGTCTGTACTAGCCCTGACTCTAACCTTACAAGAATAGAAAGTGAGGTTCAGGCCAAAAGCTGACGGTCCCGTCGCCTGGGCGGACGGTCCGCGGGCTTGGCAGGTTGCCCTCTCAAAAGCAGCCAAACATTCTCACGAGAGAAGGACGGCATGCGGTATGTAAGAAATTCTTACCTCCAATCGACAGGCCCGCTTAGGGGGTAGAATGGAGAGAGTTACCACTGAAAGAGCCGTCGCCGTACGTGAAACTTGACGTAGAGGCGAATTCGGGAGTACCTGCATATTAATGGGGGATACCCATGCAGGTAAACTCGCCGATGGCTCCCGGAGTGCGGGTTGGCGGGAGAAATCTCAATCCGCTCAATACCCGACACCGGCAATAAGACCGCGGCGATCTTATAACGACGGAGAACACGAGGGCAAGAACCCGTAATGCTCGGGGACGTATAGATGCAACCTGTAAGGATGCAACGTCCAGCCGTCGGTCACCGAGAGCTTGCCGACATGTTGGTGCTTGAAAGCCGTATGTCGGAAGCACCTGCATAGAAACAGGGGTCACCGTGTAGGTGAACAGCGTTTCAATAAATGCCCGGTGTGAGAAGACAGGTGACTGCTTGAACCGCACAGTGCTTAGCAAGGCAGCTGAAGCTGATGTGAAGCGTGGGGGAATTACCCGCACTGCTTATGGGTGTGTGAAGCAACATGAGAGTTGCGACGCCTAACCCACAATTATCGGGAGTCTGGTGACATAATGGAGGGCGACGCCCGTATGTCGATAACACCTGTGTATTAGCGGGGATTTCTCTTGCAGGTGCGTGAGCCGGCGAATAATGATATTGCCGGTGACTCTCCAAGGTGCGAGATGGCGAATGTCTGCTTGACCTGCCCGGAGCTCGACACAGCGGTTTAGGCTGACAGGGAGCATGAGGATAAAGATCCTTGATACTCGAGGGCGTTCTGTTGTAACATGAAGTTACGTAGCCTGGCCATCGGCACAAGAATCAGAAAGAAAGGTCTGCCCGCAAAGCGGGATTAGTGACCTAGAATTTCTTCTCTTCTGTGCGGCCCCGCCGGGGGGGGGGGGGCAGAAGAGGGTATAATTATCGGGAGTCTGGTGACAAAATGGAGGGCGACGCCCATATGTCAATAACACCTGTGTATTAGCGGGGATTTCCCTTTCAGATGCATGAGCCGGCGAATCATGATATTGCCGGTGACTCTCCGAGGTGCGAGATGGCGACTGTCTGCTTGACCTGCCCGGTGCTCGACACGGCGGTTTTAGCTGACAGGGAGCATGAGGATAAAGATCCGTGATACTCGAGGGCGTTCTGCTGTAACCTGAAGTTACGACGCCTGGCCATCGGCACAAGAATCAGAAAGAAAGGTCTGCCCGCAAAGCGGGATTAGCGACCATGAATTTCTTCTGTTTCCTTCCTCTTCTGTGCGGCCCCCGCCGGGGGGCAGAAGAGGGCACAAGAGACAGGGAGGGGGACGTGATATCTCGCATGAGAAAAATCACCCAATCTGATCAAGCCGTTCAGGCACATGAACGCAATTTCATGGTTCCACCTTAAAGGGCACATGGACGCAATTCCACGGTTCCACCCTGATCAGTTAATCGTGAGATTGACGGGGTCGAGCTCACGTGTCTCTAGCGACTAGGGGCTGGTAGCCCTTTGCTAATGCTCCCTGACGGAGACTGACAAAGCATCGAGCCTAGTCTGTGCCAGGAAGAGTCCCACGCTCTTAACCCGACCCGATAGCCGGTGAGTCAAGCAGCCCAGGAGGAGTGAGGTTTTCTATACTAGTACAACACTCTCCAAATAGGTTCAGGTCCCGTCGAGGGAGCCTTGCCTATCACCTTTCAGGCACGTGGCCAACGCGCCACGGTTCCACACTGAAACGCTCGGGCACGTGGACGCGACTCCACGGTTCCACCCTTCTTTTTCCAGGGCACGTGGACGCAAACCACGGTTCCACCCTATAAAGAGCCCAATGCAAAGGGTCTCGCTCTCTTGCCCTCATACTCACCACCGCTGATCACAGGGACAATACCATGTCTGGTTCTCTCCCAGCGGCAGGTTGGAGTCATCAAGAGATGAGTCGAAGAGCTCATCTACCTGGTAATTTCTTAACCTGAAACGAACAAGTAGGGGCGAAAACAGAGAGGGGGGTGGAGGGGTGGGTGGGCAAGAAAGGGGACAAAACAAGATCCCTTCCAGAAATTATTAATAAAATTAATAAGTCAGGTAAATAACAGGATCACCTTCTTAAACATGAGTTAAGAGAACAAAGTTAAGATTTTTTTAAAATTAATTACACGAGCGGGCAGGGCTCGACATGACGTTAATTAATTAAAAACAGAAAATGTCTAAGTCCAAGACGAAGAGCAGGATCAGCTAAGAAAAAAAAAACACAAGGATTTTTTTTTTTTGTTCTTTTGACAAAGGTCGAAAAAAGAAACAAGTAATAGGCGGCAAAATGACGCCCTAAGCTGATCTGAGAGGAAGTAGTAAGGACTCACTTCCTTTAAACTGGAAGCCGGAAACTAATTAGCGAAAACAAAGACGCTAACAAAAATAAGGAGGGCTTCCCGAAATTTTAAGAGAAAAAATATTTAAAGACAAAAAGTAAAAAAAAAAAAAATTTCATTTCAATATAAAATAATTATTAAAATTAATTCATAATTAAACTATTAACCAAAAGGTTAATTAACAATTGATCAATTAAGAATAAAAGATTGATTGAAACATAAGAGAACATTCAATCAACTCAAAACAAGAACAACAACAAGTTCAAAACAAGTTTGAGAACAAATAAAGGGCGACGCTCCTACTTGTCCAGTATAGCCTAAGCTGTGGAGAGGGAAATAAAATAAATTCAATTCAAGACGAGGCAAAGGAGCAAGTCAAGAATTAAAAGAATTATAAGGAATTAAAAAGAAAATTGAAGCGTCGCATTAATGCCCGCAGCACGCAGGAGAGCGCGGAGCTATGGGATAAGGAAGCGGAGCAACCCGTCTGTGTGAAAATGAAACTGACTGTTCGGACCTCACACCATTTAATTAAAGAAAAACGTGAATAAATAACACGAAAGCTCCACGCAGAGTACATAAAAATGAAATCAATCAGAAGCCTAAGGGCAA
This sequence comes from Lytechinus variegatus, assembly GCF_018143015.1. Classification (NCBI taxonomy): domain Eukaryota; kingdom Metazoa; phylum Echinodermata; class Echinoidea; order Temnopleuroida; family Toxopneustidae; genus Lytechinus; species Lytechinus variegatus. The sequence continues at coordinate 12,041,513 of NC_054748.1, read as the reverse complement.
AGGATTGAAATAGGTTGTAAAAATATAAACATGTCAACAACGGACACTTTAAAAGGGGCAAAGTGGGAGTGTACTTAGCTACGTCTGATCACGGCGGCAGGCGATGGTAAAAGAGGAAATGGACGCCTATTTGCGTGATGATCTTGGGATAGTGCGTGCGTAGGGAGATGCTGCGCGCGCGCAGGAAAAATTGTGTATTTTTATTCGGCGTACAAGTTAATTGTAATGAACTAGCAAATCAAATGAGTATATCCCAGTTATTGATAGTAAAAAATGGGTCTTTGGTAATAATATAATTTTAGAAATATTTGACTTCAATCAGTTTCCATAAAAAACACAATAAAAACTATTTTTTTTTTACAAAGATTGCATGACCGTGCACAATTTCCTATATGTTCCCATAACCTAGGTTGACATAATAAACAATATCAAGAACATCAATTCTACACCAAATATATTTTGTCTGTGCCTGAAAACTTTAGTTCTAATATTGTCAACAAATTCCTTCAAACTTTCTCTTTACGAATTTTTTATTTTTGAATAGCAGCAGATGGCAGTGCTACATGATGTTTGCATTTTTTTCTTCAAATAATCGAAAATAAAGGAGAGATAGGGGTGAAAACGAAACGAGAGAAAGCAAGGAAAAATAAGAAAACTATTTGAAAATGTATTATGCTGAGTCGTGTGACCATATTGTTCTTTGACAAAAACATCAATATATAATCAGAAAACTACTCAAGTCTTGATGGAGAGGAGCACGCCATTTTTACTCCAGTGTTACTTGATTCAAAATCCATTGATGTCGTGATAACGTAATCTGTTCAATATTCTGGTGTTATGTTCAAACTCCAAGGTGTATTTTAACATCTTACGACTTGATCCTCTCAGAGCATCGATAGACACTGATCTTAACACCTCACAATTTTACCCTCAAGTTAGAGTACTGATAACACCTTACAACTCGACACTCTTAAGAGCATTGACAGCTAGCTAGACGCTGATCTTAACATCTTACGGCTTTTTCCTCTCAAACAACGATAGATGCTGATCTTAACTTAACACCTTACGACTTGACCATCTGTGGGCACCGATAGACGCTGATCTTAACACCTTGCAACTTGACCCTCTATAGCACCAAAAGTCGCTGATGTTATAACACCTTACGACTTGACCTTCTTAGAGAACCGATAGATACTGAACTTAACACATTACGGCTTTGCCCTCTCAAACCACCGAACCCTCACAGAGCACCGAAAGACGCTGATCTTTACAGCATGTCTTATCAGTGTAGCAATACCCTGGCACCGTCCATATTTGCTTTATGTGAGTAGAATTTAAGATTATAAATGGTTCAGGGTTTGAGTCGGAATATTTTATAATGGGGGGAGATGACCATACGCTGACGTAATATTTTATGTGTCTAACTGGAATTAGTTAGTTCAATTCTGCATGTATATGGGGGGGGGGGGGGGTGGTACAGTCAAGGTGCAGACAGCTTCTTCGTGTTCATTTCTTCACTTTTCTTCCTCTTCCTTTTTCTATACTTAATAAATCATGGATGTCTCTCACCTGCCCCTCACCGCACTGTGACGTCACCCCTGAGTATGCTCACCTCCGGGGATCACCTCAGATGATAACCCTGGATAGAAATTCCCTATTTGACTTTAAATCATACTTAAAAATGATGAACTATATACGAGTACAAGAACTAGATTATCAAGATATATTATACCTATTAAAAGTATAATAGAAGGAAATATTCATCCTCGGTTGTACTGGCAAAATTCGTAATGCCAGTCCAACCTCGACGAAGAATTCTCGCTACTCTAAGCCTGATATATTTCTCTACTATTATGATAGCAACAATACGAATTCCCATTTGCATGTTTGTGAAGTTTGGGCGTTACGACTTTAACCCAGATCCTAAACAAAGAGACATTGAATTTGGCATTTTGGATCGATCAAAAAAAGGGGAAGTTAGAGGGGGAAATTGAAAGAGCAGCAATTTTTTTCATTAACGATTTCAAACACGGCTTCTGTCGACTCGGAAAAGATATATAAAAAAAATTATGATGTTGTGCCTCAAGAGCTAATGGTAAAAATTAACCGAATCAACCGAGGACGTATTACTGAAACTAAATAAAAAATCTACCGCCAAATGAAAAATGCGTACTAGTGTATGAAAGTTATCTAAATAAAAAGAGTAAAATTCATCGATAAGTTTTTGATGGGGATGACACATGGTCAAATGTCATTGACCCTCATGTCCAAGTCTCATGAAATAAAATGTAAAACAAGTGGAATGCCTCTGGCCGTCTCACCTGCATCACGCGGTTCAATATAGCAGCAGTGCTGACTTTGAAAACTACTCTAACTCGCACAAGATGTTCAGTGATACATGGTTCCTCTTATGTCCACTTTTTATGAACTAGACCAATAAACTTACAGAGATATGATGGTTATTCAACAAAAAACCCCAACATGGCCAAAGTTCATTGACCTTACATGACCTTTGACCTTGATCATGTGACCTGAAACTCGCACAAGATGTTCAGTGATACATGGTTACTCTTATGTACAAGTTTCATGAATCAGATCCATAAACTTTCAAAGTTATGATGGTAATTCAACAGATACACCCAGTTCGGCCAAAGTTCATTGACCTTTGACCTTGGTCATGTGACCTGAAATGCGCACAGGATGTTCAGTGATGCTTGATTACTATTATGTCCAAGTTTAACGAACTAGACCAATAAACTTTCAAAGTTATGATGGTAATTCAACAGTTACCCCCGATTCGGCCAAAGTTCATTGACCCTAAATGACCTTTGACCTTAATCATGAGACCTGAAACTTGCACAAAATGTTCAGTGATGCTTGATTACTATTATATCCAAGTTTCATGAATCAGATCCATAAACTTTCAAAGTTATGATGGCAATTCAACAGATACCCCCAATTCAGCCAAAGTTCATTGACCCTAAATGACCTTTGACCTTGGTCATGTGACGTGAAACTCATGCAGGATGTTCAGTGATACTTGATTAACCTTATGTCCAAGTTTCATGAACTAGGTCCATATATTTTCTAAGTTATGATGACATTTCAAAAACTTAACCTCAGGTTAAGATTTCGATGTTGGTTCCTCCACATGGTCTAAGTTCATTGACCCTAAATGACCTTTGACCTTGGTCATGTGACATGAAATTCTAATAGGATGTTCAGTAATACTTGATTAACCTTATGGCCAAGTTTCATGAACTAGGTCCATATACTTTCTAAGTTATGATGTCATTTCAAAAACTTAACCTCAGGTTAAGATTTGATGTTGACGCCGCCGCCGTCGGAAAAGCGGCGCCTATAGTCTCACTCTGCTATGCAGGTGAGACAAAAACCTTAACCATGGTTAGATTTCATGTTGACAATACCCCTACCAATGGAAAAGTATGTGATGTCTACGTCTTCTTTAAAGGTAATACAAAAACGATAAATGAAATACCAAATTGCATACATTTTCTTTTAAACTGTTTTGTTCTGATTTCATCAAAACAAATGTGATATCTCAACATCCTCAGCACGAGCAAAAAAAAATTCAGTTGAGTTTTACTAAGTTTTGTGGATTTACCCTTTTCAGCCAGGGGGTGGGGTAAAACCAGAATACCCCACCCATCAGCCTCAAATTTATAAAGGTATGTTCTTTTAGAGCACAATGGTATGATCAAAATGATCAAGGCCAAGGATTCATTGGATTGATAAGTTTCTCATAATTAATTGTTATTAACTATAGTTTAATAATGGTATGGGTTTATTTCAAGTTACAATGAAGAATTGGTTAGGTCTTTAAAGCTTGATATAAGAAAATCAGCCTTGTTGACCTTCCACAGAATAAAAAATGGTACAACTAAATACAAGACACATCTTCACAAAAGAAATATTGATTAAATTAAGTTTATTTGCAATATTATCACTACAGGCATTTCAGACGGTCTATATCTCTCTCCTATCTGGCTAGCAATTATATTTCATCCAAAAATCTTTGTTTTAAGTTTGTATTTACAAGATGTACCCTAAAAAATAACGGGTGTAAGTACGTTTGCTGTACAAGATACAAAAATAGTGTTCAACTACAAGATTATTCATCATTACATTCACAGGTGAGGTTTGATGACAAAGTCACAAACATGTATGTATACACATAAGAAATTAACATGTATGACAGTGTGCCAATGATTTCTTTTCATGAAGCAAAATTCAATGATTTTCACTGACTTATATGTTCTGAGCCAATCAGATGCAAGGATTTCAGTAGCATATAACAATCGAAATCAATATTTGTTTCATGACATGTTCCCCTAACTGACTCAAACCATTCTTTACTGAAGATCAACCATGCAAACAATTTGATTGTTATCTCATTGAATTTTAGGTTTTTCGTTTTTTAAAAGATTATAATCAAAATAAACCAATAAAACATAAGGGCTCAATCATGTAAAGAAGTAGGAAAGAAAAGTTATATAACAAGTCAAATGGAAGTACAATGAGATCCTCAACTTACAAAAAATAAATACAGTGAGTTGAACTTCAACAGAAGCATCGGAATAAAACAAATGAATAGAAGAAATTGAACCAAAGCAGACGCTCAATTATAAAAGGGCATTTTTTACTCTGAAATAAGAGTAACTTGCACAGAGAGATTTATAACCACAATACCTACAGGACTAGAAGTATACGGGACCAACAACCCCCCTCCCTGTAAACTGGTAAATTGCTAATAGTTTTGCTACTATGGTAAGTTAATTTGGTGTATGCAAATCATAAATGGATTTAAATTCTAAGGGGTAATTTTGTGTGTGTAAACTATGATGTTCATGCTACATGTACAAGTAAGTCTGCACAAACACTAAGGCCCTATTTACATTGCAGGGCCAGGACAAGACCGGGCTTATTCCTGGTACCCTGCCTCTCTATTTTACACATTTACAATGGCAGGCTCAACAAGGCCTACAATTCAATGTTCTGTTTGAGAAGGGCTCTACATTTAAACAGGACCTATAAGGAGCTTTATGCGGAGTCACATTAGGGTCTGTGGCAATTTACTGTGATAAAAAGACAAGGCGGAGACAGAGCTGGGCCGCACCCAAACTGCATTTGGCCTTTTGAGCATTTCTAATGTAAATGGGGTCTAGTATGAATGCTATTACCATCATTCACATAAAAACAATATACATCATTTATGACACACCAAGTATCATAGAACATTACATGTACAATAGGTGGTTTCAAACCGCCTCGATCACAAGAATCCCCGTTAAATTACGGGAACTGTTTTAGGCTAAAAATGCCCTTTAATTATTCCTGCATTCACACCGCCCCGGAAACATACCCTTCGGGATAAGTTCCTGAAGTTACGGGCATGCGCATATTATGGTCTGATAAGCAGGCAAGGCGCGAGATTCAAAATCACTAGCCCAGCAACCACCCATGGCGCCGCGCCCAATGACATGCTTGGCTAAAAGTTCCCGTAATTTGCTTTCACATCGCCAAAATACCTGCGACCTTGGAAAAATTCCTAAGAAAATTCTCGTAATTTTGCCAAGTACCTACTATTAAGCGGGTATTTTCTTTCGGGGAAATTACAGGTAGTTTGCTTTCACATTACCAAAATACCTGGAACTGACGAACTTCGAGGCGGTCTGAAACCACCTAATGAGATGTTTGATTAGAATGAAAGAGTGTGGGTTTATATTTCATTCAACAAACAAAGAATGGTGAAAGAAAAAAATGCTTGAGCAAACATATCACGCTTGCCATTTTCATTTCAAGTTCAACCACCAATCAAAAACATCATGAATATATAATAAGTGTCAGGTAAAAAAAAGTCTTTTCTGTTTGCATTGAAAACTAGAGGCATTCTAACCACCATTGATGATAAAATGTTAAAGAACACACCCATTCAACATTTTACTTACGGATGAATAAATATCATTTACAAAACACTATGACATGATTCCCATAATAGGTGTTTAAAAATGCTCAAGCTTGTGGTTTATACCTGGAAGGCTTAAAGAATGTGATCATTACAACAACGAAATGTATATAGATAATCATCAAATAGACATATACTGATAATCTTAATCAGATGTAAAAAAGAAAGATATTTATGACATTTGAATTTTGCCAAATTTTATAATACAGTTATCAGTGCACTATATTGTGGATTGCAATAATTTTGTTTGATGAAATCATTCACTCTTTGAAATTTCTCTTTATAATTCATTATTCAAAATATCAAATATATCAACTTCAATTGACTTACAAGATAGCAAGATAGCACTTTCTTCTATATTTCAGATCAAATAATAAATCCATTTACTGAGTGCAATCCAAAATTGTATCAAAATTATAGTTTACCTCAATTAATTTGATGACTTTAAAATCTTATCTATTGTGACTAATATATCTGGCACTCTAATGACCCTGTTGCAAATCTGCTTTGACCCCCCCCCATCATATAAATGTAACAATCGGCACTTAAACAAATGTTATGTTACCAAAACTGACAAAAGCAACAAACTCAAAGAAGAAAATATAGATAATACCTCTAGATTAAAAAAAGGCAATATTTTAAACTATAGGCACTGAAATACTTGGTCAAAGGAGAAAAGGATCAGCAATAGGGGATTTGGGAGGGGAAGGGGGGGGGGGTACTGAGAAAGAACATAAAACACAAGGCAGCATTATCCAAAACATTAATTGTAGAGAAATAAGCGTGCACTAATGTATGCACTCTACAGGTGAATGTTTTATAAAGCTGTTCATCATAATTTTCAACAACTTAGGCGCAAATGAAATATGTTCTTAGGTGTTAAGTCAGCTACACTGAAGGTATATACATGTATTATATAGCATAAGAAAGGATCACAAGTCGTGTATAGTCATTCATAACTTACAAACAGCTTTATGAAACACCAAACAGAACAGTTATAATGTATGAGTTCTAAATGAACCCAGTGATAAACCTGTGCTCAAAATATCAGCCTTACACACATACATGTTTTCTATGGTTTTAGTGCTGCAAACAGACCTACTACAGCAATAAACATAATTTGCTCAGAGCTTTTACCCTAATGCCTTGCATTTTCTATAAATGAGTTAACTTTCTGAATGTATTCCCTCACTGAGCATGATGGTATACATGTATATGTACAATACGCTGGATATGTTGCTCAGATTCCTGAAACACATACTTGTTATGTAGAGAAAAATGAATGGTGGCTTTCTTCAGAGTGAAAAAAAGACAGAAGTATCGGGTTTAAATATAAATACACAAACTATTAATAACATGTATAATCAACATACAACACTTAAATACTGTGTGATAAATAAATAAATTCGTGCTGTTACATGTTGGGTAAATGTCCACTGTTTGCAGTAGGTACAGTATTGGGTTTTAAATAAAATTAATTTGCATTCAACTTCGACTACAAAAGGATTTTGACCACCAAATCATGTAGTAAAAACAAACTGGATAATGTACATATACAAACAAAGACCACCAAATCATGTAGTAAACACAAATTGATAATGTTCATGTATAAACAACAAAGAACAAAATAATATAATGAAGATCAACCACAAACACATACACAAATAAATAATACAAAATCAATTCAAAAGTTTATAAAAAGATGTATACAGAAAATTTGTGCTGAATATACTGAAGAGAACAATTGATTTCTCAGGCAAGGAGTAGATGATGGTATGTACAAGAGCACAGTCAAGGGGAAATCAAGGAAGAGAGGGAGAGTTGACGACAGAGAGGGAGGGTGGGAGACAGAGAGGGAGAGTTGACGACAGAGAGGGAGGGTGGGAGACAGAGAGGGAGGGATATCATAGAGAGGTGAGAGGCAAATGGAGAGGAAAATAAAAAAGAAAAATTTAATGGGAGAAGTGATAGAGATAAAGAGAAAGGTGAGAAAACGGGCAAAAGGAGAAAACAAAAGTGAAAGGAAAAGTAAGAAGGTGAGAGGGACAAACATTGGGTGTTTACAATGAGTTTGTTTAAAAAATGGATGTGGTTTTTATCAAATGAATTTTATCATAAATCTTGTTCAAGTACAAATAATTCACAATGTCCAGTGAACCAAAACCCCACTGTAAAATCACTGCACCCATGCATTTTCAGTTACCCACTGTAAAAGGTCAGACTAAATGAGAAGTCTCCAGCCCAGCGCTCTTTGTCACAGCAATGCACACGATTAATACATATGGGCAAAGGGTTGGAATGTCAACTTAATTAAAAGGGGAATTTCATCAATATTTTTTTCCAAGTAAAAAAAAAATAAAGGCATTTTACTACACTGGTACATTGTGGGCAGCAATGGGGATAAAGGACTACATAATAATTTCAATTCCTCTCATTTTTGTTTTATTATGAGCATGAATTTTTATAGAGGTCATAATTACAGCTGAATTCATTCAAATAAAAATATTAATTCCTTTTGTTTGTTCATCTATTTTTTATATCAAACTATTGAGTGGTATGACCCTGATATCTTTAGCAACGATGATAGGGGTAAAATCTGTATTTCCATGAAATCAAATATTTAGGAATGCCACTGTGAATAATTTTTTTAAAACAGTCTGAAAGTCATCTACAATGAGCAATTTTGTAAACCAAAACTTTGTTTTCAAAGGCTGAAACTAAGTTGATAAAAGTCTGAATTGTGATCATAAATGGAGGCATAATACTGCAAAAAATATAATAAAGAGGTAACTTGCATTAGTCAGCCATTCATACAGTAAGTCTAATATTGGTCCAAATCAAAGCATGTTAGACCACATTATGCAAAAAAAGTGTTATACAGTGTGTCCTAGAAAAAGGAAACCAGGATTCCCATGTCTTGTTTCTTTAAAGAAAAATGAATTAAGATGATTTCATTTACAACCTCATAAACTAGTTATTCTTCCATAGTTTGATACCTAACATGAGAGGAATACCTCGCCTATTAATGAGCAAGATGAGTTTCAATGTAAAAATTAAGTTGCAAAACCAAATTGGCAAAGATTGATTAAACATATAACATTGCTTAATTGACTATTGGCTCATTAGCATTTCTTTTGTATTCTTTGTTAAGCTCCTCTCAATGACCTTACATGTGAAATTCTGTGCAAATCATTTCTGATATGCCTAATTGTTTATTGTTTTAAAATTCCATGAATGAATGATTTCCTAAGTTTTTTTGTCTTAAATTAAAGAAGAGATTCCACTCTCAGTATAAGTGCCAAATTTATTACAAAAACATATTGATTATTGTGAAATCCTTTTCTGAAAATGGGTATCTTTTTTGTGGGACACAATGTTTACCTCTTCTATGTCAAATTCCTCTACATGTAGTCAAACAGGTTTCTGTGACCACAAGAGATTCTACTAAGCCAAAGTTTTCTGCATTTCATATACAAGAAAATTATGTAATACAAACAAACAAAGGGAATTCATGGGTCTTACAAGGCAATATATGTAGTTTAGACAGACATTTACAGATCATTGAACTGAAAGATGGGTATTCAATACTTATAATTACTGATGATGACTGTTGGATTGTATAAAGTGGCCAATCATTCCAGTATTTTGATGCTTACTCAGTAAACATTCTCACACAGGCTAATGAAGGATCAGCTAAGTATATAAGATGGGAGGACCACTGGATGCCCTAAAGACTCTGTTGTATATAATTACTAATTGGTTTGATTGCACAAGGTAATAGTTTACTATTGCCCTGCTCAAATAAATGATTGGTTTATAATATTGACTGTTCTCTTATTCAGGCAATAGTAAAATTGTTACCCCACAATGATCTTTAGACTAGAAGCCAACTTTTGTTTGGTCTCAGGGTAAAGCAGTATGCCTCATAAGTCTCTTTGGAGCAGCAGTATTTACAAATCCCTTATGAGCAATCATTATTCATTTATTAATTTGTGAAATCTTGATTTTGATTGGCTGTCATCATTACCAAGGTATTTACCATTGGATGATAAAACTCTAATGGACATAACAGACAGCTCCATGAAATAATTTGAATCATAAAAATTCACTTGAAATATGCATTGTTTTCATAATCATCACATAAATTGGAAGAACTTGATATCTCATAAATGAACAATAATATACAAATAAATTGGAACCGAGATATAACAGACATAAAAAGATTTGTTGCATACAAAGAACATGTGTCTCTTTTTATTATTAATCTTTTAGCATCAATATGGATTATGATTCAAGGTATAAAACAAATAATGCACTTGAACCAGTTGATGGGAATATACTTCACACAGGTTTTTATATTCCTTCTTTCAATGAGGCGTGTTTGACATTGCATTTTGCAGTCTATGGAAAGATGAAGAGTTACAATGAACATTTACAATGGGTTGTAACTTTATTGTACATCATTCACCATACACTACATTTATGATCAATTTTATAATTGCATAATTTTTATTTAATAGCAGGCCCGCCAACATTTGAAAATGAAAAACAGGAGTCCAAATTGAGAGGTGCCAAATTTTCTCCTCAATGTCTGGTGTGTCTTCCACACTTCTTTTTAAATCAAGACATGTTTACCAGTCTTATATTCATGCACTGAGAAATTACAAGTTTTGAAAAACTATATTACTCTTACACCCATACCCTACCATACAAATACATATATTGGCTGATTTAGTTTTATCTTTAATAAATGGAAATCTAGTGTGTTCCTCTTTTTGGTTAATACAAAATCTTAAAAACTGTGCAACTCCTGGAATAAATGAAAAGTTGGCAGGCCTGTAACAGTGCGTAACGAAGAATAAACATACAATCAAAAGCTGATTACAAATGCTGTATTGAGTCAAACAATGTGGTCCAAAGTCCATAGAATGTGTCTCTTTCATGTTAATTCCTTGATGTCAATGAATAAAAGACACTCTATATGATGGATCATTCTGAGTGAAATGCCTCTGGTTTGTACTTCATATGAAATGGTGTAATGCCCTCAAATTATCATGACTTGTGTAGCTTATGAAGTGAATTCAAATTTAGAGATATGGCATGTTTGATGTACATAGGGGTTGGTATCTTATTGAATACCCCAATAACTATATGATCACTAAACAGGAAAAATCTATTGTTGATGTCTTTCAAAACAAAATGCAGTAAAAAATGTCAATTCTGAAACTTTAAAAGAAGGTGAATAACTGAAAGGCATGGTTTGAAAGCTATCAAAGTTTGTATGTGAATGCATCAATTCTGAGTGTGAAGATAAAGCAAAGATTGCAAATAATGTTGCCTTAATACAGTCTATGTGGTTTTGGAAGCTATTATATTGCTATCAAAATATGACATCAATGGAATCAACATAATCAACCAATCAAAGAAAGCATTCATGCAATCAATTATTAATCAGAATGGAGTGATACTGACATTAAAAGCCAATCAAAAGATTACAAACTTTCAATCAATCACTTTAAAGGCAGATTTTGTCATAAAAATTAACATTAATGTAATCAATAAAAAGAGGCATTAATGCATTTAACCAGCTTAAATTCACATGTTATTGCCATTAAAAGTAACATTTTAATCAGCAAATCACAGAGTAGCATTCTTGCAGTCAGTAGTTAGTAAGGTGACTTTCACTAGGTAAAAGTGAGACTTAAATTCAGATTTCTAAAAACTTTTTAAAAGGCAAAATAGCTGGATGAGAGGTTGTTGATTGTATCCAATGCCCTCCTGGAGGAGAGGTTGGCATGATGACATCACACATGTGTACTTCTATCCACATCAGCATCTGAAAGCATAGTCTAAAACAAAAAATAGAGAAAAATATTACTGGGAGTAAATAAATGAATTAAATTAGAAGGGGGAAATTAATAAATGAAAATACTATAAAGTAACATGAAGGTTGATATGTTGACCATTATTGTCTTCTTCAATGTGGAAATATAAAGCTCAATATTATAGGAATATGATAAATAAATTAATACACTATGATACATAGGGTTGCAATGATATCAAACATGTTAGTAATTAGAAAAACACAATGAAGTAAACAAAATGTGTAACCTTCAGATAAATAGTTTCCATTTAAAAATAAAATGCTTTATTTCCGATTGAAAATTAATATTCTTAATATTTGGTTAAACTTTTTAAGTTGGTACCAGCTTATTGACTTCTCAAATGACCTTTGACCGTGGCCTATTTACCTGATATCACATGAATCCATTTTCCAATATTGATAACAATATCCAAATTTCATGGAATTGGCCAATTTCAAGGTCATAAGAGTATTTTGAAAATTTTAAGGTCAATCCAACCCAGAAAACTTTGGCTTTGAAATCAATCAAACAGCATAATGCTTAAAAGTTTGGGTGTAAAATAAGAAGTTATGATATTTTCGCTTATTTCTCACAAAACAGTTATCTGTACATCTCAGTGTTATGCAAATGAGAGAGGTGATAATGCCACATATTGACTATTTCATTTGTTTTGTATTGATTGATTTATACAGGTGAAAATAATATTGCATACAAGAGTTTGTGAACTTGAAATAAACATCAACAGCTATAAGACAACGCTTCTTACCGTCAAAGAATCAATTTCTTGAGATAGGGCACCAAACTTTTGAGCAGTTCCTTCTTTCATTTCTTGTCCATCTGCTTGATCCTGAGAAGCAAAAATGGAGAAGGAAAAATATTGTCAATTTAATGAGAAATGACCTTTTAGTATGGAAGAACATGTCATGTGTATTATCTAAATGTTGAAATTAAACACATTTTTACAATCAAATTCAACAATATTGATTATTAGAAATTTCAGTGACAAACAAAAATGTTGTCCTTCCTAATTTGATAATTTGATAAATTTCCTACTGATAATAACCAATATTAGTTGTGCAAGAGTGAAAGTAAAATTCATCAAAAAATAATATTATAATAATTTTCATCATTCCCTCAGAATTAGTCTGAAATAGAATGCTTGGTTGTGATTGATTGGAAATCACGTTGTGATTAACTAGTTAAAGTTGTGTTTAATTGCATCAAATCCATGGTCCCATGAATCAATAAAAAAGCAGTATAAAATGTTTCTTTACAGAATAGCAAGTTGATCTGCAATAGAAACTAATGACAATTTTCAATGCATCATATTGCAAAAAAAAAAACAGAAAAAAGGTTTGTTTGTCATAACCTGATCAACCCTTGACAAACCTACCAACTTTAAATTTTGTCTCCCCCCAAAAAAAGTGCTGACCAACCCTAATTTTCATGTTTTGCCTATTTTTTCACCTCCATTACAGCAAACAGACCTCTTTTTTTCCCTTTCCTTAGTCTGATCTTATAGAGCTTGTTTGGTGTTCATGTAAGGACAATGATAAAGGAGAAATCATTGGGGCTTAACCTGAATGAAATAAACCCACTGTAAAAGGCAGAATAATTTGATACCTTACCTCATCCATCTGTCTGTGAACCTTGTCAGCACTCCTAACTTCTACTTTATAACTGGGTGGAGGAGGCCGGTTGCCATTCATATGGGACATTCCATTCAAACTAGAGGGGTGACCAAGGTCCATTGGACAGACGTAGTCTTCCATTTCAGTTCCTCGCCTGCTCTTACCAAATGTTCTCTTTTTAGGCTGTGCATGGTTAAAAGGGAAGAGGATTTATCAACATTGTTACATCATCATCACCAACATCAAAACATCACCATCAGTATTATCATCATCAAACCACCAACATCATCATCATCTTCATCATCATCATCTTCATCATCATCACCATCATCATCATCATCATCACCATCATCATCATCATCATCACCATCATCATCACCATCATCATCTTCATCATCTTCATCATCATCATCATCATCACCATCATCATCACCATCATCATCATCACCATCATCATCATCACCATCATCATCACCATCATCATCATCATCATCATTACCATCATCTTAATCATCATCTTAATCATCATCACCAACATCATCATCTTCAACATCATCTTCATCATCATCACCATCATCATCATCATCATCACCATCATCATCATCATCTTCATAATCATCACCATTCATCATCATCTTCATCATCATCTTCATCATCATCACCATCATCATCATCATCATCATCACCATCATCATCTTCATCATCTTCATCATCACCATCATCATCATCATCATCATCATCATCACCACCATCATCATCATCACCATCATCATCATCATCATCATCACCATCATCATCATCATCATCACCATCATCATCACCAACATTATTATCATCATCATCATCACCATCATTATCATCATCACCATCATCATCACCATCATCACCATCATCATTATCATTATCACCATCATTAATATCATCCTCACCATCATCGCCAATATCACCACCACCATCAGCATCATCATCACCATCATCGAGTATGTTTAATCTCACCTTGACCTTTGCTAGGAAGTTAAGAGGTACAAACATAGGTTGTTTCTCTGCTTCTCTCTTCTGTTGCTGAATATCAGGACCAATCAGAGAGATAAAGTGCGTACTAAGATGTCGCCGTAGTAACGTCTTGTTCCCTGGGATACACAAGATGGAGGCTAAGGTTTCTGCCGTGAAACGAGGTTCTAGGACCTGTTCAAATATGACGATAAAAAGATAATATGCAACGATACAGAATATTCTCTTATCTTTTCTCTCCACCTGTCTTGGTCTCTTTTGTTTAAAAAGAAAAAAGAGTCAAATCTTGTTTGAAGAAATTAACTTTAAAAAAGATAATGGTGAGCATATGTTGTGGATTTATAAGCCAACCTAATAATTCAATTATAACTTTCCATCTTACATGTAGTTGTATTGAATTTATGTTTCTCTCGTTCAACTACACTTTCTTCCTCACAATCTCTATCCTCAACACTCATTCTTCTTTCTCTCTCACCCTGCCAACAATTCGATCTCTCCCATACCCCTATTCAATAAATTTATTATGTGTTGCACTCAATTACGACCCACTAAGAGATACTCAATCTCTCTCTGTTAATATGTGGCTTACCATTAATCCACCATGGACCCCACTGCCTCTCAGATTAGGAGCATATTCAGATAGATCAACTGATCGTAACCATTCCATTACTCTGTGATTTGTCCATAGTGCAACCTGGGTTCCTGTTTCATAAGGCTAGATAAACAAAAGAAAATGGGGTCAGTTTCATCAAATTCAATTAAACTTACCCAAATATCACTGAAGAAAAATATGAAAATATACATAATAGAGAATGGACCCTTTCAAAGACAATTAAAGGTGATTTCTGTGGCAGAAGAAGAATTCCCACTACAGTATCTGAAAATCATATCTATGCCCCTGGGAAGTTTCGTTTCCTTTTATTCAAAATTTAAATAAAAGAGAAAATGATTTCAACTGTTAATCAAAAAATGACACTGATTAATCCAATAATAATAATAATAGTTTTTTTGTTTAAAGTCCTATATCTACTCTGAGGCACACTATTATTATTTTCAATGATTTGATGAGTGTTTGTCATCTCATCTTATTTCCTTGTTTTATCATCCTGCCTTGTAATCTCAGTAACCTATTAATGTGTTCTTCTGATTACAAGAGTACAACAGTACTGCCCATGAAGCAGCAAATCATTGGACTATATCACTATATAGAGGGCGCTAAATAAAATATGGGATGAGGGATTCTTCAAAAAACCTTCATGGACCATGAAACAAATGCTTACTGATTATATTTTTGAAGGTATTTTTTTAGGGGGATGTGGGGAACACGGAAGGATTTCCCTTTTGTTGTGCTTGACAGGCTACCATACTGTTCCTATCTAAATTTCAGTTGTTTTCAAAAATCTACTTCTCTTTGTAAAGATAGAGGAACACCCTCTAAATAAATAAAACAAGCTTTGCAATAATAGCTGATGTTCTATACAGAACTATTCAGTGGAAAGAGGGGAAAATCCTACATAATTTTCACCATGTATTGACTTCATCAAATAAAGCAAAATCATACAAAAAATAAAACAGAAAGCTAAAATTACATCAGAATATAAATCAAACATGCATTCTACAACTAAAATAAACAGGACAGTGATATTTTGGACAATTGTCACAAATAATAACAATGGTTCACTGCTAATAACTGAACAAAATATACAAAAATAATATTCTACTACAGGTTGCAATGAGGGGCTCATTAATACAATTATAGATGTATACTAGTGGTGATATTCTGATAATTAAACCTTGGTCTTTGCCTAGTCTAAACTTGAATTTTAGACCACACTTATTTGGAATGCTGGGTTTCATAATACTTCTTTCATGTGAATGACAAAGATATTGCAACAAGTAATCATTTCATCAGAGTGAGGTTTTATCGTTTTAGGGCACCACAAAATTAATTTGACAAATCTTTATCCATGTACATGTATGATAAGAATATTTAGTGAATGGGTTGGTAACTAGTACTCTATTAAAGTGTAGTCTAAGGGTTAACTAAACCATGCCTATCAGAATACCAGTTTAAGTGTTTGTTTTTTTAATTCAGAGTTGGTAAGGGTGTTGGTGCTGGAACGTGTAAGCGTAAAGTGGATTGCCTTTCCAAGATTTTATGTAAACCTATGAATACAATCCCAATCACATTACTCAACTACTAGTCAGATTCATTGCAAGACCAGTTTTATTTGCTCTGCTGATGACAGTTTTTTTCTAAGCCAAACTTCAACACTGATGGGTTAAACTTGAATTAGAAATCACAATTAAATATGAACGTTTTGTGTCCATTGGCCAGTAGGACAAGACCTTAAGTCGGTAACCCGACACATGCTCCGGCGACGATTGCTCCGGTGACAAATGCTCCCCAAAATGCGACATTTGCTCCGCGACATTTGCTCCTCGACATTTGCTCCGCCGACATTTGCTCCGCCGACATTTGCTCCGCCGATATTTGCTCCGCCGACTGTTGCTCCGCCGACTGTTGCTCCGCCGACAGTTGCTCCGCCGACTGTTGCTCCGCCGACAGTTGCTCCGCCGACAGTTGCTCCGCCGACAATTGCTCCGCCGACAGTTACTCCGCCGACAGTTGCTCCACCGACAATTGCTCCACATTTAGCGACAAATGCTCCGGCGACAAATGCTACCCGAATGACACATGCTCCGGCGACAATTGCTCCGCCAATATTTGCTCCGCATGTAGGGACAGTTGCTCCGCCGAAATTTGCGCCGCATGTAACGACAAATGCTCCGCTGATAAGAGCTCCGCCAAAAATGCCATGGCATTCACCGAAAAATTGTTTTACTTTTTGGTAAAACTAACAACGCTTCTTCTCCAAAGCTGTATGGTAATTATCATTATTCTTTATATTTTTAACATTCCTAATTTGAATTGCTCAACGGAAAGAAATAGTTCGGCTCAAATTAAATTTCCCATTAGCGCTTTAACCTCGATTACTTCTCCCTTTCTTTCCTTGAAAACCATCTTCTCCCCGTCCCTCTATCCTCCTGTTTTAATTTTTTTTCTCTCTCTGCATTCCTAGTAACGTCTGTTCCTATTTCTTTTACACCTTTCGCCTTCTTCTCCTATCTCTTTCTTCTCGCTCTAATGCTATTTTTTTTAATCTGTGTTCACTGTTTATTCTTCTATAACTTTTTCCTATACCCCCTCTAATGGAATTGAAAACTAATAAAGTTTCAAAATCTTGTTAGAAAGGTGTTTCCTGTCACTTTCACTCCATTTTCATTTATTATTTTTCCCTTCAATTACGTGCAGTGTGAAAACAACTCTCCTCTTAAAGGAAATGTCCACCACAAGACAAAGTTGATTTGAATAAAAAGAGAAAAATCAAACAAGCGTAACACTGAAAATTTCATCGAAATCGGATGTAAAATAAGAAAGTTATGATATTTTTAAGTTTCGTTTAATTTCACAAAATAGTTATATGCACATCCTGCAATCGGTATGCAAACGAGAGAACTGATGGCATCACTCACTCACTGTTTCTTTTGTATTTTGTTATAAGAAATATACAATATTTAAATTTTCTCCTCATTTTCCTGTGAAAAAAAGTTTTATTTCACCCTGAACATGTGGAATTATCATTAACATTTCTTTGAAGGGGTAGTCCTCATAGTCACTCCTTAGCATTATTCTTATAAATCAACATCAATGTATGATATCATAATCCTTATTTGAATAATACAATCGCGAGCGCGAACAAATTTTTTTAATTCTATGTGTTTAGTCCTAAAAATTTGAACATTCTGGACAATGTTATTATGAAAAGATGTGTATGCAACTGGATGAAAACTACCAATGCGAAGCGCGAGCAGAAATTGTTAGTACACGCTTTGAACTGATCAAAAAGGTACCTATTAAGGTTTGCCTGCAGTTAGCCATGAAGGAGTTACATATTTTAACAATCAAATAATGCGAGCGCGAAGCGCGAGCTTAACATTTTTACTTTTTGCATAAAGAATGAAAAAAAAATCAATTTCTTTAATCGTGAACAGGATAGCTATATAACTAAACGATTGATGCGAGCGCGAAGCGCGAGCGACAAAATTCGAAATTTAGTCCTAAAAACGGGACACTCTATTCATGTTTTGTAAATCATGAATATGATGAGTAATAGGGGATCTTCCTATATTAATAATGCAAGAACAGAGCACGAGCAGAAAATTGTTGATATTGTAATCTGAAACTGGATAATGATTTTTATATAGAGAACAAGTTGCGTATCTGATGAAACATGCTCGCGTGGGTTTCATATTCAGACCTAGAAACAAGGCATTCTAAATATATCATTTATCATGAAAATCAATATAAAAAGGTGTATTTCAGCTCTATATTTCAAGCAATTTTTAGGAAAATTGTGAGGTGGATATGGATCGTACTTAAAAAACAGCTATTTTTTATTATAATTATTTAGGTTTTGACAAGAGACCGGGACATCATTAGGACAAGTCGTCACATGATCTTTCTATTCCTTTTGCTAAGTGCGAGATGAAACGAAAGGGACAATTTAATTATAAAATTATTTATCTTATTTATTAAGCTAATATGCCTAAGTAGGGCACGAAATCATGGCTTGAAAACTGGACATTTCAAGAACTTTGGTAATTATGAATAAGATGCATGAGTAAATAAATTTTTAACAATTAATGCAAGCGCAAATCGCAAGCCGAAACTTTTGATAGACTGTCACGAAATGTGGATTTTAAGAAATTTGTTGTATTATCAATATTGAGACATGTATTACTTGCCAATCAAAATGCGAGCGTGCAGCGCTAGCTGATATGTTTTGACAATCAGATCTGCAACCAGGGGGGCCACTTACATTGAAATACGTGTTTAGGGTGCTTTTCGAGACCCCATGGTCGCGCATCCACTCGTCAATGGATCTGCAAATGGATATTTTGAAAACTTATTGACTACACGAAAATAATAAAGGTAACTGATAAGTTAACATTTGCAAGCGTCAAGCACGAGCAGAAAATATTAATGTTCAGATCGTAAAACTAACATTTTAAAAAATCACTTTTAACAATCAATTTGTAAATCAAACAAAATAATAAAAGTTCGATTTCCGCGGCGAAATATTTTTTGCATATTGACTTCCAAACTTGATATTTAAGCTCCATATTGAACAAGATATGTAAATCAACTAACAGGCAACGCGAGCAAGAAGTGCGAGCGAAAATTTTATATAGTGAAATATGAAAGATTCTTTTTATTTTGCAAGTCTTTCACTTGACTTCCTCGTCTTCTTTTCCCTTTTTTCTTTTATCCCCCTTTTTTCTCTTTTTTTTGCTCCGCCAAAAGAGGGTACCCGGGCCCCTCGCCCCCCCAGCTGGATCCGCCTATGATATAAGGTGGCACAACAACTTGAATGGTAAAACAAAACAATACAAAAAAAAGTATGTAACGCAAATGTAACAAATATTTTCGCCAGAGCAAGTGTCTTGTCTTCCTTTAGGCCTAGTAACTGTCGGTAGAACAATCGTGAGCAGAGCAATTGTTATTCGAGGAGCATTTGTCGCAGGTATTTTATTTAGGTCTTATATTTATTTTTTTAAGCAACATGCCCCCCCCCCAAGCTGGATCCGCCTATGATATAAAGTGGCACAACAATTTGAATGGTAAAACAAAACAATACAAAAAAGTATGTAACGCAAATGTAACAAATATTCTCGCCAGAGCAAGTGTCTTGTCTTCCTTTAGGCCTAGTAACTGTCGGTAGAACAATCGTGAGCAGAGCAATTGTTATTCGAGGAGCATTTGTCGCAGGTATTTTATTTAGGTCTTATATTTATTTTTTTAAAGCAACATGACGAGAAACTGTCGATGGAGCAATTGTGGACGGAGCAATTATTGGCGGAGCATTTGTCCCTACATGCGGAGCAAATGTCGGTGGAGCAACGGTCCCTACATGCGGAGCAAATATTGGCGGAGCAATTGTCGCCGGAGCATGTGTCATTCGGGTAGCATTTGTCGCCGGAGCATTTGTCGCTAAATGTGGAGCAATCGTCGGTGGAGCAACTGTCGGCGGAGTAACTGTCGGCGGAGCAACAGTCGGCGGAGCAACTGTCGGCGGAGCAACTGTCGGCGGAGCAACAGTCGGCGGAGCAAATTTCGGCGGAGCAATAGTCGGCGGAGCAAATATCGGCGGAGCAAATGTCGACGGAGCAAATGTCGAGGAGCAAATGTCGCGGAGCAAATGTCGCATTTTGGGGAGCATTTGTTACCGGAGCAATCGTCGCCGGAGCATGTGTCATGGATTCCTTAAGTCAGAGTTAAGACATAATGGGTGGTATTGTGATAAACATATAATTAAACCCATTTTTTCCCCCAATTCAAAACTAGAATTTAAGCCAACACTTGTATGTACTTCTATATCCATGGCAAAGATTACAAAACAATTAATTCATCATATATTTAACTTTCTAATTCATGGAAACAATTATTTTTTACTACTTTTTTTCAAAGGATTAGAATCATATATACTTGGCAAATAATAGAGTACCAAAGCGATGATGTCAGCTGCCACGGTGTCATGGCGGCCCGGTTCTAAAAAAATGAACCTGGGGCCGTTTCATAGAGCTGTTCGTTAGCTACATGTAGGAGCCATTTTAACGCCTGGTGATCCTTTCTTATGGGCTAAAGTTTCTAAACCATCACCAATTTATTACATGTATACCATTTACCACAAGAAAGGATCACCAGTCGTTCTTGAAGTGGATCTTAACTTACGAACAGATTTATGAAACCGTGCCCTCTTATGACTCTCAAAATGATGGTGACAACCAGGGACAAAACACATCACCATTTTTGCAGATACAAATGTTTTTAACGATCGTGCAGCTGCAACTCAGTTTAGAACCAGCCGGTTCATTGTCATGACATTGTGATGTCACACTTCGGTACTCCATAGCCCTGCATTTAAGTGTGGTATAGATTAACTCAAGGGGTTACTAAAATATTTTGATCAGATTACCAGAGTCACCTGGAATGAGGCCAGCAATGTTTACTCTCACATTTTATACATATTCAGTTAACGCCTACCATTGTATGTCTCTAATGTACCATACGCACAATCACAATGATAGTTCAGACAAAAGTCAGCTCAAACAATGTCAATTTTTCAGTAACCCCTAAAATCACATTTTAAAAAGCTTCAATTGTTTGGGAGATAATATAAACCTGGATTGTGTTATATAAAGCTTAGTGGCTGATCAGTGATCATATTGTTAATATTCATGATTGATTGAACCTTTTTTTCTAATGCAATCATATGTGAAAAATTGTTCTATGATCATTTAATTGATTTTGAGTCTTGATATTCAGAGACTATCACATCCTGCCAATGAACAATACATGTATGAGTACATTTTTGTTGTTGTTAGATTGTCCTTTGGGCCTAATGTTGCCATCATAAAATGATAAAAAGTGGACCATGTAATGAACCATGACTATTTAAAAGTACTTTGGAAGGGTCTTCAATTCTCAGGAGGCGGAGTGCTTTCCGCTGCAACCTATTAAGAAGTGTGAGTACAGTAGTCCTATACCAAATCAGATTCTATTAAGGGCCTAGTATTTGTCTTTCTATGTCCACTGGTTAGTGGGCAGTGTGTCATGAAAAAAATCAATCAATGATTTTCACTCTGTTCTCAGCCAATCAGATGCAAGGATTTCAGTAGCTTATAACAGGTGTAAGTGAAAATCACTGGCTATTATACACCACGACCACCATACGTTTCCTAAACAGCCCATTACCTTACTTTATAAATTTATTAAACGCTAACTTGAAGTAAGTTTGTGTTGTTCCTTGATATAGCTAGTTACCCGGTTGATATACATAGGTCTACAAACATCTACTGTGCAAGTTGTGTTTTGCTAATATATCGCGCCTAATACTAATTTGTTATTATTATTAGCTCACAAGCTTCAGATGAAAATTTTACAATTTTTAGAACTTTTTTAACTCAAACACAATTGAATAGGTTTACAGGTTTTTATTAGTCACGATTTTAATGCATGTATTTCACATTGTAATAACTAAAGGGAAACAATGTTTGTTTTGTACGCCAATATTTTACTCATTTTTATTAAGATTTCTCACGTGGTGGAAGATGTATTATTTTACAAGCTGCGTCATCCCTCAAATTTCAAGTAAACGTTCTCAGGATTGAGCAGGACGGTTTCTTGGGACGGGCGACCACTCACCCCCCCTTGTTTTTTTTTTAATTTTTTTTTATCTGTATGCTTAATGAGTGCAAGGTGCGAGGGGTGACTGCTGGGTTGGTGGGTGCAGTTGTTTGATTTAACGTGCTTATGGTTGTTCGATGAATGAGGAGTGTGGTATGAATGTGAATGGTTTTTTTTTTTTGTAAGAGATTGTTTGTCGGCCCTATTAATGTATAGTTCCATTGAGGTTAGCTGACCCTAAGTTCCGCCTGAGCAATGGATTAGAATAACCGATTCCATTGCCCAGGTTGGATGGTGTTGTAGTGGAATTGGCATTCCCTGGCTGGAGCTGTGCATCGAACTTGACTGCTCGCTCGTCCCCAGATATCCTCCTGTCTTCCGTGTTTGTTACCGGCTTAAAACTAAGTTTTTATAGTTTGAATTAAGATGTTTATCAATAAGCATTCTTCCACCACGACCACCTTTCAGTCTTCTAATTTGTTCTTTTATTAAGTTGCATTATATTTTCTTAATCATTTCAAATTTTGATGTTTTTAAATCAGTACACTATTTATACATGTATATACCTGTAAATTGTACACAATTCAGCCTTTTGGCTGCAACATGCAATGATTTTGAATAAAACCTTTTCAATTCAATTCAATTCAATTATCTTCACACTGGCCTCAAACACCACTACAGTCCTTCCGGGACTATCCCGAGACTGTAGCGGTGTTACCTTCAGTGTAAATCAGGCAATAATCTATCCTGGAATAACCCTCTTACGGCAACTTCTCAGGAATACTGCTATATAGATACGATGCATCTTATAACTATTGGATATAAAAAGTGAAGATTTGTTAAAAGCAGCCACTTGCCTGACTCCTGCTCTGACTATTGATAACTGTAACATACTAAACTACAGTGTACCTCCAAGCTCCAATACAGTGCAAGTGATATCTATGTGAACAACTATTATATACACCACATTGTGAATAACATGAGTTGTCTAACATGCATCATGATAATAGTCATACTAGATGACATACAAGTGTATGTCAACATTACAATACCCTTTGTACATCATGCATAATTGCACAGATATTTACATTTTTCTTCATCACTGGAACACAATTGAAAACCAATGATAATATAGAAACCATGATGATATTGAAACCATGAAAATATTGAAACCATGACAATATCGAAACCATGACAATATTGAAACCATGACAAAAACAATTACAAGATCTACAATATGACAAAATTTAAACTTCATTTGCATTTTTTTAGCTAAAAAAACATGTTAGTTGCCATTATTATAGCAAGCAGGTGAGCTTATTATGCAACATATTAGTTTTTTTCAACTATACTCTAGTCTAATCCTCTATTCCTTAAATACAGATTGATATCTTCATAGTGATTAATCACTCCAAAATGAGTAATTCAGAGTGACAATAGGAATAGGACTATATCCAATCTTGAAATGGTCAAATGGAAATAAACTTTATGTTCATTGTACTGACTCAAAAAAGCTGATTTAAATCCCAGACCAATATTCTTAATGAATTATTCAAATTCAAACAAATGTGAATGATATGCAATTTCAAAACATTGAAATAACAAAGATTATTTCTATTTTATTACTATCAGTTGTATTTGTAAACACAAAGGATCCCTTCCTGGATCGTTAAAATTCCCTTCCAGAGTTCAAACAATGATGAGGTCAATTTTGTCTAAACATTTTAACCAATATTTTCATTTAAAAAAAAATCACAGATTCTTTTCCCTTCAGACCCACATACAGCTATTCTGTGTAGCATCTCTAGACAGTCCTATACATGTACATTGTAATACAATGGAAAACCAGTGCAAATACGTAAGCTATGCATAGCAGGTCCTTCCAAATTAAATATTGGGTTAAACATTGGCTTTCTATAAGGCTGATGATTAGATGCAATGCGTTGAGAAGCAATGACTTCATTTCAGTTAAAGACTGAAAGGTGACTAGACTTGGCAAAACTGGATCATTAAAGCCACTTCAATTCTCACCTTCAGTCAAGGCCCTGCGTTTAATATGATGATATTCAATGCCACATGATTGATTGGAAACTAAAAAACTCCTATACATTGCTACTTCCTCTTCTTTCAAACCCTGCACGGCATGGAATGTATCATAACCTCAATCACAAGGCCTTGACAAAAGGCTATTTCATTGTCAGGCTAATTGGTAAAAGGCAAAGCATTATCTTATCTAATCGGGTGTGGCAAGAAAAAGTTGCAAATTTATTTTGCGTCCACAAATCAATCATATTGGTTGCTAATTTGTGATTGATTACAGGTCTCCTTCATGTAAACCAAATTTGTTTAATGCCTAAAATTGATATCAAATTCAAATTTGCAACAGCAGAAATTTTCAAATGATTTTTAATTAATTGCAAATATTTTCTTGCAACACCCCTTTATAGACGCATTGCATGAAATCATCCTATAGCATGTTACGCATTTAGGTGCTTATATACATGACGTTGGTATGGTTAATAAAGCATAGCTGTGGTCTAAACATTAATGCACACTGCCTTCACTGCACAAAGGTATACACAAGTGAAAACTGGTCACTTCTCTTTAATCAAAGGGAAGGGATTCAGAACAGAAGTTAAACATTTCATTTTGCAAAAACAATTGATCCTAAAATCTTGTGCATTAAGAGCATATTTCAAAAGTCTGAACTATGTCCCCTCTCCCCCCCAAAAGTCTTCAATAAAACCTCTGAGGCCGTTTCATACAAAAAAAAAATTATCGGGGGGGGGGGGGGGTGTTAGGAACACCTGTGACAACCTACCTACAGGTGTACAAAATGGGTTCAAAAGAGTTAAAGGGGGGGGGGGGTGTTGAACCCCTATAACCCCCCTCCCTGCGTACGCCACTGACATGACCTGTGCATTTGGGCAATTTCAGCAACTACACCTTTCCCTCAATAAAACACAGCATATATGTAAGACAAGCTGTTTAGTGAAGACCAATTTTCACTTGTGACCTTTCGGCTGAATAAGGCAGTAAAGACCATAAAGACAAAGATCATGCATTGTACCATCTCGTTACTCCAAGGAGGCATGTTTTTAAGGTTTTTATACCACGGCTGCGAGAAGGGGGTAAGAGGATAGACACAGAGGTTGGTATTTATTACTTACATAAAATGCAATACATGGGACAATCGTAGCGTTGCCAGGTTCTCAATATTTTGTTATTGTACAAGACAGTTAAAATCATTGACAGGCCCAAGTCATTATTTATATATTTTTTAAATATTTAAATGATATTGATAAACAGGCAATTTGGGTTAATCGTGGAGTAAAAAAAAGTTTCTTAA
Source organism: Lytechinus variegatus (assembly GCF_018143015.1). NCBI lineage: Eukaryota > Metazoa > Echinodermata > Echinoidea > Temnopleuroida > Toxopneustidae > Lytechinus > Lytechinus variegatus. The sequence continues at coordinate 12,015,421 of NC_054748.1, read as the reverse complement.
ATTTCACATTTTACATCTTTATATCAATGAAGTGCCCATCTATTTCCCATATTTCTTTGAAATTGTTTTAATTTAGTTGGAAACTATCAAGGAAATTAGGAAAACTTCTCTATATTCTTGACTCTGAAAATCATTTTCATGTGATGTAACAGTTGAACTACCCCCATGAAAGCCTACAAGTGGGACTACAATATAATTATTGTACACCTGGCAACGCTGATTGAGGACAGTGTTTAAAGCAATACAAGAATTCAGTTAGTGAATATCGGAACATACATCTTAGCAAATGATTGTGGGGCTTATTTTCATGATTGATCATAAAAATTAAAAATCAATACAATTAATCATAGAAATCAGCCCTATAAAATATCAATTGCTAAGCTTTATGATACAACACCCTGGTCTGACTTCAAAAACTACAATCAGAACCCCATCTTAAAAAATATTCAAGAGCTGCGACTGATAACAAGTCTTACTTTAGATTTAATCTGTGATCAATCGAAAGTTAATATGAATTTGATATCTAAACAGAGCTTAGGCATACTAAATATTATACATGTACAAGTTTGAATTTTATTATTACATCGAGTAAAGATTAAGGATTTTGTTTCTCACATTCACTATAATATATCATGGTTATTAATACATATTAGTATAAATAAAGACAAACTTGACTATCAAAGTGTAACAATTCATTCATTGAATATGCAAATTCTTTGAGATAAAGTGTTTAATAACTTTTCAGCAAACGTATCAAATTTTCCTCTCATATGTAGAAGCATTCATCCACAGATGCAGAAACTTTTGTATTAATATACTTTGAGAAAACGATACAACCATCCAAAAAATTTCTACTTACGGAAATTGAACTCATTTGTATGAAGAGTTAAAACACGTAAGAAATGACATAGATTTATAATTAGTTGAATATTGTAAAAGCATGGGAAGTTTGCAAGAGGAAAGATATATATTGAACGAAAAGTTCTTAGTAGTAAAGAAGTTAGCAGAGTAATAGTAGTAGTAGTAGTAGTAGTAGTAGTAGTAGTAGTAGTAGTAGTAGTAGTAGTAGTAGTGGTAATAGTAGTCGTAGTATTAGTTGCAGCGGCAACAGCAGTAGTAGCAGCAGCAGTACAAATAGAAAAAGTCATTGTCATGGTAGTATTGTATGATTAATTAATGTCAATAGTTATAACTTAAGTATCATAATTCTTATCCTCTAACAGCACTGCCAGCCACACCCACAGCACTGACTCCAGACCGCTATGACATCATTTTGAATATCATATAATCAGTCTGTTGGCAACAATGGTGTAACTGTAGTCTTTAATATTCTTTAGTGAAATAGTTCTCCGTCTTACCTCATCAGTTGGTCTCCTCCGCAGACAGCTTGGATGGAAGTTATGTAATCTCAGGCACTGTATACCCCGCATGATACTCACATGATGAAAGGCACTTGTTACTTTTAACAGCAAAAGATCATCCTAAAACATCAAAAGAATTACATTTATTAACAAATCAGTAATGCCACTTAAAATTCCAATCTTATCCAGTCTGCCACAGAGTTTCAAATCTGGTTTTGTCCCCATGATTGGGTGTGTCCGGATTCACCTCATCCTTGCAACAATCACCCTTACCCCTTCCCTCCATTTTGCCTAATTAAGTCCATCCTCAACCCTCCTACTTCTCCACCTCTTCCATGTCTTCTTTGGCTGTCCCCTCCTCCACGAAACACTTCTAATCTTCTATCACTTTCCTCTGTTATACTACTTATTTTCTGATAATTCTCTCTGCATTCTCTCTTTTGTCAGTGCTGTTACATGTCTCACCCTTGCCAAGAGCTGCAAACTTTAATATTCATCCTTCAAGGAAAAGATAACTGAGGAAGGAGAGAGATCTTTCTCAATGATACACAATCCAATGAAAGAAATTAATGTATGAATCAGGGAGATATCTGTTATTGATTCAAAAGTCATTCAATTTTTAGGGAGTCTCCCTGACAATCAGAGAGACTTGGCAGTCCTGCTTTCCCCTTCTTTTCATTCTTTTTAAAATTTGGTTTCTCCCTTTTCCTTTACATTGTTATTGCTGTTGAAGTACCTAATACAGAGATGCCAACTTTTGGAAATCAGAATTAGGGAGGATTCGCAACCCGACACAAAATTATGTGCGCTCGAGCGCTCGACCCTTGCGGCCGGGGTCCAGGGCCCGCCTTAGGGCCCTAGAAGCTCTGGGGTTCTAGATGCTCTCTGGTGCAATCTGACCCTTATTTTGGAGCATTTCACATGTTTTAAAAAAAACATTGTTCCCACTTTTTTAACATAAAAAAATATCAAATATGCATTTTTACTTAAAAAAAAAATGAGGGGACAATAGAAGAAAAGTACCCGTTCAACAATAATAATAAGGAGGAATTATCAGCTATAGGCAGGTTATGTTCCACTATAAATCCAGTAAAGAAAAACTCAGCGCGGTAACGTCTACCTGTAAAGATCTTGTCTTCGCAATCGCAATGCAATGTCCGAATGCCGTTTGCTCCCAAAGTGCTTCCGAATATCATCACGACCTCCCTGCTCAACTGTCATGGTAAATTCCTCTTTCCGACTTCCGAATACACGGATACTAGAGACTGTATTCAGTCTTATACTTCTGAGACCATTTCTTGGTCTTCTTTTGTTGATTTTCCGCCATTTCGTGTCAATATCAACACGCCCAATCACACACCGATATTCCACCGCACGACTCGACAAATCCAGCGGCCGCAAGCCCACACGGCTCACGAAGCTAGCCGGGCCTACCGGCCTGGTGCACAGTGGATTCCCGTTGGGCATATCGCATGCACCAGCTTTTCACTGATCCTTATTTGTCTGCCTTTCACACAGAATTTAGTAGCAGCGAACGTAATGGAGTTAATACATGCTAAAGTTAGCAGACGATACATGTCCTTCCAATCCAATTTGATCAATGCAAAAAAATCGTAATTTCGGGAGGATAAGGATGGTAATCGTAAGGGCGGGAGTTGGGATGAATTTTCGGGAGCCTCCCGATGAAATCGGGAGGGTTGGCATCTCTGCATATATCACCCATCACCACCCGTCTCTTACCACTGTCATATAATGTAGCATTCTACCATCCACCTTAGCTTCAAGGAAGGTATCTTTATATTGAGGTAGTCCTACATCATCTAGCCACCTGGTCACCCAATGGTAGTCCAAGTCTCCTTGTTTGTCTTCACACTCTGATCCCATTGCCTGAAGGGCTAGCTGAAGCTTCTTACGATGGAGTGGATTCTTAAGACCCAAGTACTGAGGGTCAAAGAAAACAAAACTTCAACAATTCAAAGGTTAAAGATAAACAACATTTTGATAGTAAACTGTGAAAAAATGAAATAAACTATGTAAAACTAACAATTTTTTTTTCATACCAAAGTACTGGATTCAAAGTTCAAATATCAAAGATTACAAACAATCTACAGGTGAAGGATGTATTTATAAACAATATATTGACATTGAACTGTGAAAATCAACATTAACTTGATAATTAAAGATCAGGGTCAAAGGTTAAAAATGCAAATAAGGCTTCAAATTTTACACTTTTTTTTTCTTTCATAAATTGCCTTTGTTGCAACATCCAAAGGAGAAATAACGGAAAACAAAGATTGTTTATGTACATGTGTTAAGGCACCTATTCCACAGAGGGGGAGACCTTTGAAAGGCTATTGAAAGACCAAAAATTGGCAAGGTCATACAGCAGTCTCCAAGATCATTGAAATTTGTCATCTCTGTGGAATGGCTCAGAAAGACCCCTCAAAGAACTCTGAAAGACCGTTTGAAATGATAGGTCAAGTTATTTAATTCACTAAATCATTTCTAATGCTTTTATGTTATATTCAGGAAGTATATCATAACAAAAAGTTCATCTGGAATGGATTGGTATTCAGCTGTCCTCAAAATAAACATAAAATCAACTAAAAAATTTTGGGTTACAAATTTGGGGTCAGTTCCATTTATGTATTTCTGCAGCAGTGCATGTCAGTCTCAGCATAACCCAGTTAAAATTTCATATCATTTTAATGATTCTAGACATACAATGATTTAACAATATTCACTTTCATATTAACACATTGTCTACTGGAACCATGTTATTCCTATGGGAATCTCAAAATGCAGTAGACTACAGGACATTCTCTCAAAACATTTTTCACAGTAACTCCCAGAGTATTGTTTTTTTCTGTTTTATGGACATGAAGTTTAGACATGACTTCCTGCCTCCTATGAGGTTTGGCAAACATGTTGATATCACACTGTGAGTTAGCCAAGCTAAGCACAGGTGTAAGGATATTAACTGCTCAAATTTGGCAAAAGGAAGCAAGTGACACATCAGTCAAATTAGAGTTACTGTTGTTTCTGAAACACCCTTTGTATGTTGCAGTTCAGGCAAACTTTGGGGAAGAAATGATCGTTCTGTGGAAAGATATTGAAGAAAATGTGCTGTTAAATTGCATTGATGCATATGTAAATGACAAACACACATTGCTCATTTATAACAAATGATACTTGCTCCCTTTTGCCAAAGTACGACAGTATGGCTACAATCCAAATAGAACATATTCAGATCACATGGTTGGAAATATAAAGGCGTTCTAACACATGTTTTTAGCCAGTGTATGCTAAACGTAAGTATGGCAAGCGATCCACTCATTTAAGCTGTCCACTCTTTATCAAGGATGTGTAACAAAAATATCAGAAATAAAATGGTTTAAACATGTATCAAGAAAATAATTTTGTTGTGAACAAAAATTTAATGTCAACAAATAGGGACCTAACCAATGTCTTGAGCTCACAAGGGTTACAAATAAATACATTTTTCTCACCTTTTCTAGTTCTAGAGGAGCAGCAGCAAGCAGTGTTCCACCATTCTTCACCCAGACTCTACAAGCTGCGGCATACTGAGCGAGCCCCATCCCTCTTAGCCAATCAGAAACCTGCTCACTGTCCCACTTGGCAAATGGAGCGTTCAAGTCACTAAAGAAAAGATGATTATATCATAATCATATGTATATAGAGGATATGACTTCAAAGCACTGTAACTTATCCCTATCTAGGCCGGGGTATTTTGGGAGTTTGGCCGGGGGGGGGGCCTCCCAGACCCCCCCTCTAAGATCTTGGCCGTCGACCGTGAGATCGCGCCGAAAATTGGCACGCAGGTTGCCTGGGACATAATCTACAAGATTGTATAGTCATTTATTTCATGCGAATCGCTATTAAGCGATTATGATTTACAATGTATGCGTAATTAGTATGCGAAATCAAACTTTTTCCTCTAACTCCCTAAATAACACAATATGCAATGACTTTGTACACGAAACCACGTTTTTGAGCAATTATCGGTCTGACATGCACTTACATAATGTTGCGTAATTTCGGAACCACGTACCCGGGTGATACAAAATTGGTCTCAAAAGTTGTGCAAGACATGAAAGTAAAAAGTCAGAGAGCGGCGCAGTCAAAAAAATTTGCGCGGCACAAATATTGCGCGATTCGTTGAGGGGGGGGGCCTCCCCCGGCCTAGATAGGGTTATAGGAGCTATACATGTAACTGGGGGATTCTAGAGAAGAATAAAAACACTTTTAATTGGTTATGCAATGAGCCAGGTGTGTTGCTATGTCAGAATACAAATAATCTTCAGTTGGGAGTAACTAAAGCAATCCTGTTAAAAATAACCACGAAAATCACAACAAAACCAAATTGGTCTACAACACCGATGCATGCTGTACAAGGGGTCGGTATCATGAAGTTTATTGATTGAACACTGGGTTGTTTATTATTATTATTATCATAATCAATCAATCAATCATTTGTATCAACTGTTCTGGTTCCATATTCCATGAGGCAGAGTATGAAAGGCTAAGTATGTGAAGGTTTAACATGCACAAGCCCTATGGCCAATCTGGATTTGAAATTTGACAATTATAAATCTACCATTATAATCATTATCTTTACATCATCACAATTCATTTAGGATCAAAAATATCATTAGGGATAAAACATTGGGTACATACTTGGTCCCATTTTCATTCTTCTTTAGGTCTCTAGACCATGCTAGTCTTGGTCCTGCTGTAGCTCTTAAACGATTGTTCCTTGAGAATTCTACTGGGTGGATATCATCATCATCATCACCATTGTGAAGATTGGCTGACCCACTACGCTTTAATCTGAAAGGAAAAATGACATGAAGTAATATTTATATTGTCATGGTAATCACATCATTACTTTCTTAATAATCTACAATTTCTTAATCAGAGAAAATATCATCATCATCAACATCATCGAAATCGTCATCATCATCGTCATCACGATCATTATCGTCATCAACATCATCATCGTCATCATCATCACCATTAACATCATCATCACCATCACTATCATCATTGTCATCATCATTGTCACCATCATCAGCGTCATCATCATCGTCATCAGCATCATCAACAAACGTTTATTCATAGACCCTTATCATCTGCTTTATCATAGACATCAGTTAAATTTCATATTTACACAATGTACATACTTTATACAAAATGTATTATTACAGTTATATTGTTGAGATGAAATTATTCAAGAGAGAGAAGAATGCACTAATTAAATTGATGGTCCACTATATGAGAGAATACTGAAAGACGACAGGATCTTCTGATAACGACAGTCTGCTTGGAGACAGGTGTGACTAAAACATTAGGGAGGCATGAAAAATGGTAACAGTTGTGCTCAAAAGTTTTAATAGTGAACCATCACACAATCACTCCTTCATGTTGAGTGTTGAATGTATACACCAACACTACAATGTTCAGAAAGCCCAGAGAAACAAACTCTCTGGAATGCAATATTTAAATCACCTGATTTCACAATTAAATATCTATAACAAGTCAAAACTTGAACACTTTAAATATGTTCATTTTCTGGTGGGGTTCATTAACTATAAAGTGTGACCGTTTAATGTTGAATTTTTTTAACATGTAGATAGGTCTAGTTCTTTGCAGTTTTTCTTTAAGTTTTTTATAAGTGACTGTCCAAGACAAATCCTTGCATCTGATTGACTAAGTGAGTGAAATGCTGTGCGGTACTTACTTTCCGATTAGTTTCTTAATGCCTTTGCGTTTTCTATAGTCCATAGGCGGAGTCCCTGGAGGGGCGGGGTATCCACTCCTCTCTAGACCTTGGAAGGTAACATTCCTTGGTCTCTGCACCCCTAAGGCATCTTCTCCTTCTGACTCAGTCATGGCTGAAGAGAGAGAGATGAAGAGAGAGAGAGAGCAATAGAGAGATGGAGAAGGACAGAGAAAGGAGAGAAAAATAAAGAAAGAGAAAGAGGAAAAAAGAGAGAAACAGAAACAAATTGTAATATGCAAATGTAGATGAACCTTTTCTAAACTAATACTCTATAATAATAAATATTTTTTGTCAAAATCTGAAGACATCGTTGAGTTTAGAGTTTAAGTTCTGATTATGAGACAGAATGCTGGGAAAAAACTGTCTTAAAATGATTGGGAAACATTGATAAAAAATCACCAAAATAAGAAGATATAAATATACACAGAGTTACAAACACTGCACACAAAAACACATACATGGGACTGCATAAAAAATGTTAAGGCTAATATTTTGATTGTATCTTAAAGTGAGACCATCTTACATGAAGTGAATCTATTTAAATATGACATCCTTCTGAAATAACAATTCACACTCACTACTCTCAGCCTTTCAGACAACTTGCCTCCCTCTTTTAATGCAATTATCAAAAAATGATCTCACAAAGATCTTGCATCACTGCTCTGCACTTCAGATGTGAATTTTCCTTGCCTGATTTCATATCATGCTTCATGTAATAATCCCTTGAGCATTGAGAACCATTGGGTTTTAAAAGGTAATAAATCCACTTTTGAAAAAAACATCAGGGTCCCGTAACACAAGGATTAGCGATTGATTGCTAATTTTAAAGAACAATTCTGATTGGTTCGTAGTCAGTCTACTGAGCAAAATACGCATGCAACAAGGATCTTGATTGGTCATTTCATTTAGTGATTAATTGATAACCTTTGTGTTACGTCGCCCTGGTCATAATACAGTGAGGTATCAAAGTTTGAACCAAAGCATTAAAGTATGATGGTGGTCCCTAAGTCTGCACACCTAACAATTTGAGTTAAGATTTAACATGAATTCTTTTTATTCCACAAAATCTTTTATTTAATAATGTTCCTTATATTATTATGAATACATGTAAGTGTACCAAATATCTCATAAGAATTTGAAAGAAATAAAGGATTTTCTTGGAAAAAACCTCGGGCAGTCATTTTTGGATTGAAAAAAAAATGGTACCCCATGTCTGCGCACCCATTCACTTTGCACACAATACAGGGATTTTGATGAGAAAGGCTACATTTTGAGGTCTTCACATGAAAAGCCCTAAATTCATTATTTTTCCACCATTTTGACTTGAATTTTGTAATGAATATCTGTCTACGTATTGCATGTGTAAAGTTTGTGTTCGTTGCGAATCTTCTTTTACTAAAATTGCGCAGATACGCATGTGCCCAGACAAGGGGGACTGCGCAGACTTGGGGGAACTTGACATGTTTTTGTTTTGTTTTGACAAAAAATACTATTTTGTTTTTGTTTATCTGTTTATATATACATTTTCTTGTTTTGAACAAAATGTTGGCAATTGCCAGTGATGTTCTGTAATAAATTCAATTCATAAGACAGCAGAATTTAGAGACTTTTGATTTCAATTGATAGGTTTATTTTTAAGCCAGATGGATTGTTATTATGTGATCTGAGATCTATATTGAACTGGTTCTGAAATATTTTGAATAACGTAGCATTTTGACATCTCATAAAAAGTAGTCGAAACTGCCCTTCTCATTGAGTTTTCACATTTCTTGTGTCCATGTAACTTTTCCTTATCCTTATATAAAATAACCTTATTTATTAAAATGAAATTTAAGCCAAGACATTCCCCGATTATCTACAAGACTTATTTTGCTGTCCTAGAATATAATCTTTAGTTTTATTTAACAAATTAATCTGCATTTTGATGGATGTTTGAATTAAATTTGGTGATAGATACTATACCTGAATTTTTTCTATAACCTTGAAATTGAATAGAAAATGCACTTTAAATGTTTCCGAAGAGGTTTTCATTGGTTAAGAACAATTCTGAGATGAATGCATTTTGAGAGCTGTTTATGGAGGGTTTTAGAGTACATGATTGATTTTGATTTTTGCTATCATTATGTTACATTATCTATTGAATTATCACACTGAATATTTGTGCATTCTGTATAAAATCACACAAATGCACTTTCCTCTAAAACAAGGCCTCATTGGTGTACAGATGGGAGGGGTGTGTTTGACCCCCCCCCCAATTTATCACAACCAATAAAAAAAATAGAAAGAGAAGGGTGAAATATGATATTATTTTCTGAATATTGTCAAAATCATTCTCAAAATTTGATTTTTTCAAATTTCACAATTTTTACTCGCTCACTTTGCTCATTCAAAACTACTTATTAATTTTACCCAATACACCATACCTGGCCCCCTAAATTTTTTTTGGTTCATTATGCCACATCAAAGCCTTCATACATATATCCTGGGTACAATGTGGAATTAATTCACAAATAGTATCATATTCCACATCAGGCGATAAATTCATTAATAATTCAGTCAGAAGCTATTGTGTACAGTGTATACTTGAGTTCACAATATCCCCCATTGCTTCATGATGGATTCAAGAATTGAGAGTGAATGATGCAAGCCTGTGATGATAATAAAGACGCAAAAACAAGGACCTTCTTTTTCTTCCACTATTTTCTAAGAATATCATATTCTGCTGCTTTTCTTGTGTATTTATTCATGTTCTTTTTCCTATTGAGCCCCCTATGCCAGGGATAAAGACTAGTGTCAATAGAGAATTTGAACTGCACAGAAATCAAATGGTATTCAATGGGTTTATACACAAGTCCATTATCTGAGTGACTAAGGGAAGGTCTACCTTCAAGTAATCTTCAAGGTACAGTGTACATAAATATTGTTTAATAAAACAGATCGACAACTTATAAAGATATCTATGAATATTTATACAATGAATATTCATACATTTTGACATCACTACTCTTTTCTTTGTTCTTCCATCCCTACTCTCTCTCTCTCTTCTCTGTTTTGTCCTCTTTCCTGTTTTACTTTAGGTACCGTCATTACTAGAACCAAGGAGAGACTAAAACTCAATTTTAGTCAAAGAAATAAGTTAACTGCTCAGAGTCTAAACATGATTTAATATATCCGTAATGTAATTTAAAAATAATGCAAACCTTACTAGTGTGAGAAACTCATAAATCTTCTTCGTAACCATATTTCTATCAGATAATGTAATAAGAAATATGCACAGCACATGTAAATGATACTTCATTCGGCTGGCACTGTAGAGCAAATAAGATAATGTAATAAGAAATATGCATAGCATATATATAATTTAATGTTAAATACTTCATTGGCTGGCACTGTAGAGCAAATAAAAAGATAATGTAATTATGTTTTTACATAGCAGTGGGAGATGGGGGGATGGAGAATAGAGATTAACCTCACCCCCCCTTCTCTGCTGAGGAGGGTCACAGTAGAGGTCTGAAGGATAGCATTTTAGGACACAGTATGTCACATTAAACTAACTGGTCAAACCCCCCCTCTTAGCAAAAAAGCAACATGTAGATCCCCCCAGTGTAGCAATATGTTCCTGAAATTGAATTTATACTGTTCTACATTTTCAGCAAATATTATATTCATTTGTACATCTCTTTTTATGTTAGGTTTATCATTTTTAAAATTATTATGATATTTTGCATACAAATAAAGCAACTAAAATATTTGTAAAATTGATCACTATTCTGATATCGACTCTGACTGACTTTCAATAAACCCTCATTTCATATTAACAGGCCTGTGAGTGGGGTTTCAAAAAAAAAAAAGCGGAAAAATTCCGCTGAACTGCGTTGGCTCACTCACCAATACATAGACTGAAGAGCTTGGAGGCCCGTAAGTACAGACAACGTATTTTAGCAGTAACGTTAGATCTAACAGTGGAAACCCGATTTTCCGATCGTTTTTTGTACATAAAATGTCACATAATGAAAAAGAAATCACATCCATATTTACGAAAAAATGTTTAAAATTCATAAATATCGTACCTTAGACCGCAGTTACCGCTAATTCCTTTGAAATAATGATCGAAACATCGTCATCTTCGATCCTTTCGTTGGTCAACGTAAGTTTCCATCTTGGATGACGTCATCATCCTTACAGACGTATTTACCAGTCGCAAAATATCGCGATTTGAGCCGCTGCTTTGCGCTTGTATGCGGTGCACGGTGTGATCCGATCTGCAGCAGTTTCATTCGAAACTTCGCGAAGGCAAAATACAAGGCCCCGTAACGTGTATATTCACAACACACACATTCTGCTCGCATCCATTTACCTAGACTTGTTTTCCAGCCGTTTTGGATAAAATAGCGGAATTTTGACTAAGAAAAAAAACGGAAATGAAACACAGGAAAAAAGCGGAAATTGAAATCGGTCTTAAAAATGAAAATAGCGGATTTCCGCTAAATAGCGGAGATTTCACAGGCCTGTATTTAAATGAAACTCTATCCAGGTAAAATGGTGTGAATTAGTCAGAATGCCTTGCGTAAGGACTAAGTGCTACACAAGGTAATGGCATTGTGACCTATGCATCCTGCAGTTGTGTACTAATAAAATACATCACTTTTAGCATCTTAATGTACAACATGAGTCAGCTAAAAAAGTGTCCTATCTTTCATTGCAATGTGTTAAGTGAGTGTATCAGTTTAAGTGAGATTAGAACAGAAGGCATACCACAAGATGATGAACAATTAATAATGATGTAGTAATCTTTGGGATTATGTCATGAATCAACACTCTTAAAATATTCTGTGTATGAGAGTGAGTCATAATCCACATTATTAAAGAAAAATGAAAAAACAATGTGTGAAGGTTTTACAGCTCAAATTCATCTTAGGCCATCGTGTATTAAAGGGAAAGTTCACCCTGATGATAAGTTTGTTTTAAGAAGATATTAAAACAAAATAATGCAAATATTGGTGAAGAATAACAGAGAATTATGAATTTTCAAGTTTTTATTTGCGACACCCATATGTCGTATGATCACAAAAATTTACAGTGATTTTGTTTGTGTGGTGGATATATCATTTGTAAACAATATATCACACCAACTTCTATACAAAAAATATTTTTATTCATGTTTTATAATTTTTCCTTTTTTTATTCAAGCTACATGATATACACGGGAGCTGCTCACAGTTGACCAAAGTTAAATCTTTAACTAAAAACCCAAAACTTCAAATTCTTTGATGGATTTTCATCAACCCTCATTAATATTCTTATCATTTTTTTCAGATTTTAGCAAGATAAAATATAATCAAAATTGTTTTATGTATTTTTTTCTTTTTAGAAGCAAAATCCTACATACCTTGTTTGTTTCTAATATAAAGCATTCTTGTCGCTTGGAGTAATCCAATCTAATCCAATTTATTCTTGTCTTTAAGAGATAAACCTAACACAGGTCAAGCTATAACAGTGCAATTTGACACTATTTCATGTACATCTGAACATGTGAAATGACACTTGGTGTCTTAATCATATAGCTCAATCTATAAACAGCTTCAGATCTGTTTCCGGTTTAAAATGATAAACATTCAAACCCATTCATAAAATGTCAAAATTTGGTACCAAATCTTTGCCTTTGGAATGAACACATTAGCAGTTGATTGTACTTTGGACTTCAGTATCACTCATGGTGTGTGACGTAGAATCCTTTGTAAATATTGACTCTTTATAGGGTGAATATTGAGTCATGGATTCTTGAATATTCGGTTAATTGCTGCTTAATTGCGCATGAAGTGAATAATTTCACATCCGAAAGAGTCATTATAAAACATGGAAGAATTGATCTCTACTTCATTTATTTTTGAATTCATGTTTATTGTATGTCAATAATAGGCATGATATCTACAATTCATGGAATTTATGACGAGGGGCAATTCACATGAATGCCATATCACAAAATCTACAAGTTTTCATTCACAAAATTCATAACACTGTTACATGTACTCTATGTTGGATTTCCACCAAACCTTCCTATGTTTCTCAATTATTATTTTTATTTTTTAATGTTTTTGCCTTTGAAAAAAGCCAACATAATCTCAGGATGAATGTTCCCTTTAAACCTCTACTTAAAGATAAATACCAGTTGAGGTTAAATCTAAACATGAATTTGGCATGTATGAATGTAAAATATGTGCCAAATTATTTCAGTAAATATGTGTGATTCTGTTGCAAATTTCTTAAGACTGTACAGAACATTCATTGTAAACTTATTACAGCCAGAAATGTATATTATCAAATTTGAGAAGCAAAATTATTCCCTGATATCATCTACTTGTACATTGTAGAGTTTTGTAAAAAAATACAGTCTGGGAAACTGATATGGAAAATCAATAAAAACAATTTGAAAATAACAGGATTACCTGCCAGCAAATATGAAAATAAATTATGAAAAATGTGATTAGAAGTATGCTCCCTATGAGAGGGCTGAAGTACATTACATGTTCATTCTTCAATAAGCTAAAACTATATTCATATGTGTGTGATAGCGGTGAATGCTTGATTGCACAATATAAAATCAATAGGAAGAGGCAGAGATATGAAGTAAACTTAATTGCATTGTACACGATCCCTATTCAAACATCTGGATATAATTTAGTTACGGCTGCCGCAATCTAAAACCTCAAACATATTACAAGCAACAATACCACAGAAGTTGCTAAGCAACAACTGTTCTAGGAAAATCACCAAAGGAATGGAATGCTCAATTGAGAAAGCTGCATGCATACTAAAGTTCTCTCTCTCTCTGCAACTGGCTATCATAAAAAAATACTTGCAACCAATGTCAAATTTGTCATTCATAAAGAGCAAAATAAAACCTACAAATATCACAATCAAAAGTACTTCAAATGTCAAAATCAAGGCATTATGTCAAACCCTGTGCAGTGATAGCACACCATTTCCTATTATAAGCAACTGCATTTATTCAGCTTGATAATTCCGTTCACACTAACATAGGCCAATCATGGATGAATGTCAATAGGTCAACATGTAACAAAGAATCTTATGGCTAGATATAGTAAACAATGCTTATTGTTCACTATCTTAATCTTGGTAATGTTTGTATACATTTTGTAAATTACTTTCCTTTATTGTGATCTCAACAAAGTAACATCAATTCAATCTTACTCTGTAGAATCAAAGGCTGCCATGCTAAAATTTATTTGCAATCAATTAAAAATATCAATTCTAAATATAGTCACTCATGGATTAATTTTACCATTGAAAATTAATGTAAACTTTTTGTTGATGAAATAGACTATATAATCAGTAGCAAATTTGCAATTAATTAAACAATTTACGAATGGATAATTGCATATATAAAATGTGATTATAATTGATTGCAAGTTTCATGTAAGTGTTGCATGAATAGAAAGTCAAAATAAACACTGCAGTTGATGAATGTCGGGGAGATACAAATACATATGAAGCAAATAAATCAAGTTATACTTCCAACAAAAGGAAATATATTAAAATTCCATTGCTTAATTAAAAATATTCATCAGTCATTGCTTCAAGATACAGCAAGAAATGAGTAAAATAATTCAGTAAAAAACTCACCAAGGTTTGGAGCACTGGAAGTCTTTTTAGAGGTGATTTTAAAGAGACCCTTTCCAAATGAAGCTCTGGGTTTTCTTGATTCTGGTGTACCGTTGGTCGATTGCTGCTGGAGCTTGGTTGGAAGATCAAACTCTTGGTTTCTACGAGGGGAGGGCAGCGTCCTGTAACCGGAGGGATTAGATCTACCTGCTAAATCAACCTGATGAGTAGAATGAAGAGTGAAGGGGTTTGGAGGAAAGCAAGGGGGAGGGGGCAGAAGAGTGACAAAAAGAGGGGGGTTACAGGGGAGAAAGGAAGAATAGTAAATTATGAGAAAGGAGGGAAAAATTAGAAGTGAGAATGTTTTTAAAAAGAGGTAGACAATATGATACATGTAAATTGTGTGATCAATGGGAAAGCCACAAACAACAGATAGAGAGGACAGAGAGAGAGTGGGAAATAAGAAGTGAAGGATAGAATAAGTGAAAGAGAGAGAGAGAAAGAGGAAGAGAGACAGAGACAGACTGATCAACAAGGAGAGAGGGAAAAAAACATGTAATTGAAGCCAAATTTGGAGTTATACAGAAAAATAGGAGCAAAAAGTTAAGCAAAAAAGAAACGATGAAATCAAGGTGGAAATAAAGTGAAACACACTCATACCACATACAGGTGAATATAACAATATGAATAGAATGATAGACGTATGACCAAAGTTTGACAAATATATAATCAGGAGTGAGAAAGGTAGGAAATGGCAGGAAAAAATTTAGGAAACCAGATGTAAACATACAGAGAGAGGGGTGAGTGGTAGGAGAGAAAAAGAGAAAAGGAAATGATTAAATTCAGTCCATATGTTGTGCACTGCTGGATTCTAAGTCAGAAAGTGTCAGGTACATATTAAAAAGCAACCTAAACATGGAAATGTGGTAACAAGAAAACAAATCACAATATCCCCCCCATTGAAACCACAGTTGAGATGAATGATATTAAGTTTTGTGCTGACATTCTGTGCCCAAATCAATGTAGGTAATATGATAATCAGCCCCCCTAGGTAAAAACAGAACTGAGCATGATTTAATCATTATGAAGATTTTTTTTTCCAATCAATGACATTGACCCTTACGTACAATTTATCACAATAAAATTGTCTGTACAAGCACTTGCCAAGAACTGTAAACATAACACCTATTGGTGTAGTTGTACACATCCTGTGTTACGAGCACTAACTGATATCTACTTTTGATTCAATTGCTTTGATTTTACAGCATAAACATTGGCCCTGTCTTACAAAGATTAACAAACGATCTGATCAATCTCAACTATATGGAACTCTATCAACCTCATTCTTATTTCTTCAGGAAATTTCCACAATATCCTTTGTAAACAAACAGACGCACACTGAATTTTCAAGTTAACTATGAATGTATGAAGCGTTGTGGCCCGGTAGATAAGTCTTCTGACTTTGAAACAGAGGGTCGTGGGTTCAAATTCCAGCCATGGCGTAATTTCCTTCAGCAAGGAATTCATCCACATTGTGCTGCACTCAACCCAGGTGACATGAATGGGTACCTGGCAGGAATTTATTCCTTGATGTGCCAGCCCTGTCAAAGGCTTAGGGGCTAAAGCCAGGGTAATAATATCCAAGTCTTTTGGAAGTGCATAGGGACGTTATGACATAATGTGATATGCGCTATGCAAGAACAACATTATTATAATTATTATGAATATACATCATATCTTGAAAATATTTTGAACATGAGTTTTAGATATCGACATTGCTGGCTTTCCATAGTTGTGGTTGATTGGATCAATCATAACTCTTTGTAAGACGGGGCCCTGGGATCTCTTAGGTTAACAAAGTACTATTTTCGAAACAGAATTTTTTTCCTCCTAACTTGGGCAGAATTTCAAGAGCTTGTAATCTTTTAACCTAAAGCAGGCCCTGGGTGGTATTTTATAAAGCGAGGGGTTGTTTAAAAAAGATTTAAGTGTGACCCCTTGTTCAAACAGTTATGCACAAATATATTGACGACTGGAGACCTTTTTTGCATGCAAATCAGATTTTCAGAAATTTATAATCCCTTTATTTTCAAGGTACAAAAGTTTGTTATTTGTCAAGATCTCATCACAATTATGGAATATTGATACTGATTATGGTAAAAAGGAAAATTTTGAATATTTTTGCCATGGATCATCAGTCATGCAATTGTGCATAACTTACAAATAGCTTTTTGAATGGCCCACTATAAGAGCAGAGAATTCAATTTTGTTATTCTAAGAATCTCCTTGTTAATATAATGCAGAGGCGTTACAAAAAAAAATCTATAGCAGAAGTTCATAAACTGACAAACGACAGTGATATGGTCAACAAGCAGTAATAGCTGCACAGAAATGTTGGTATTAAAAAGATAGCACTAACAGTAGGCCATGTCACATCTTTCAGATTGGAATTCTAATTGTTAATGCATTATTGTGACATCAGGCAATGGGCATCGCTATGAAATTACTGGTTGTAACAGGGTTACTGTTAGCGCATTGTTAGCACTAACAACATTACTATGTGGCCGGTACAGTTTGATTAAGGCCTATTTTTCTAACCCTGTCTATACTTTCTACATTCATGTAGTCTAATACCCACATTACCCACAATGCGCTGCACTCAACCCAGGTGAGGTGAATGGGTACCCAGTAAGAAATTCCTTGAATGCTTCACCGCCTATATGGGCAGCACATCTATAGCCAAGGTAATAATAGTAGCGCTTTGAATCTTCAGGCAAAAAGCAATTAATAAATCCAGCTATTAAGAGTATAATTGATACTCATTTTGTATTGATCACTTGATGTTAAGGTATCAAAATTGCTTATGATGAATTAATAAAATTCCATTTACCAATCTGAATACATAAAAGCAAAAAGTCAAAGAAATTGTTTTTAATGTTCAAGTCACAAACCTTTGTCAACAATACAAAGTACAATGCATTAGCATGTATAGGGGTGTGTTATAATGGTAAAGGTAAATGAGCAAAAGAAATCTAATGAATAACAGTAGTGCTGATGAGATTAAAATTATGAGTATATTAAAAAAAAGATTATTAACAGCAGTGAAATTAGAGGTTAGGTATATATCAAGGGTATATAGAAATATACAGAAATCTCATGTGTTCCACAATACTTTGTCAAGTGCATCAAATTAAAAATTGCATCTCACGCACACATTAAAATGAGAGGAAAAAAATCATTTCAAATCAATTTGTGGCTTGCAGCTGGTCAATAAATATATCACAAAACTTTACACGTTGATATATTTTGCATTGCTTATTGTGGTAATTAAAATCACAAGAAAACAACATGCTAGTAAAATGCCTACAGTAACTTTTCACAAAATTGGGATCTACATGTACGGGGAACAGTGGTTGTTGAACTGACAATGTTACTCTGAATATTAAACATACATTTTTTAAAATCTATAAAACCTTTAAGGATAAAAATCAAAGTAATAAACAATATTATTCATGTCTTTATGAACTGAGGGAATTAACAAAAATATTTGCTGTAACCAAACAAGCCCCAGCAGACCGTGTCATCTTGTTTTATTAATTACAAATTGGCCCCCAAATATGCTGACCAACCATAATTTTTTTTTTCAATTTTCTATGCTTCTTTTTTTTACAAATAAAATTGATAAAAGCAGAACATCATCCATACTACATTATTTAATAAAGGAAGTTTAGAGCCAAGAGAGATGATCAACATACTGTCTCTTATTACCAAGATAGCAGAATTAGGGTGTACAAAAAAGAGATAGGGAGAATATTATCAGTACCGTTAAAAATTTGTTTGATGCATATTTCAAGTTAAATATTCAAAATGAAATATGTACAGAATCCAATAAAATTACCACAAAGTGCCAGTAAGTATGAATAATAAAATTCATGTAACTATACCAGATCTAGATCTGCAGTAATAAAGTGACAATTAACCTTGGTTTTACACACTTTCTCATGAGATGTCAGTGTTAATACCAAACTTTAATTTAATTAAGCTTTAACAGAACATTATTGAATGACCTTGTACACACTTTGGTGATAAAATGACTCAATTACATGTATGTTAGTGAAAGTTTAATAAAGTCAATATAAATCTTTGGACAACATATTTTTATATTCATTAAAAGGTAGTAGCATCTATTCTTAAGCCATTAATTTCAGTATGTACATGTATAACATTGACAAGAAGTTAATGGAACTTTTAAATACAAAACTCTGAAGAAAATGAATTAAAATTTGAAGAATAAAGCCATGCACCACCTGTTGCCATGGTAACTGGTTAAAAAGGGAAGCAAAGGCACAAAGAACTGAATCCTAAGTGAAGATGAACAGTGTATTAATAAGATGGTATTTTAACAACACATAGATAGCGATGAATGCAAAAGGTCGATTTGATGGAGAAAAGGCGTAAGAAAGAACGGTGTGATTACCTCTGAGTCCGTCGTTTTCTTAGGAGCAGGTAGAGTCATGTGACCTGTAATGGGGGAAACGTCACGACGGAAGTGTGCCACGTTGGCATCGTCAATGTCAATGAAGGTCAAGTCAGTTGGAGACTCTACAGAGTTAGGACGTACACCATTCCCTATATGACCATTTGTATTTGAAGGATTACTATTAGCCCCCTGTGTCAGAAAAACACTAACATGATCGATACCTGCCCTATCTTCAAAGTCTTCCCCAACCGAGCTTCTCTGGTCATTACTGATCTCGGTCGTAGCATCCAAATCAAAATTAACCTTCTTTGGGACGGATTCCCAGGTTGGCTCATTATTGGTCGGGAATGGAGGGGTTTTGTTTGATGCTGAGGTGACAACTTCTGGCAATTCTTTGGTCAGGTGTTTCATGTCTTCTGGAAGAGAAGGATCTCCTAGCCCAGGAGATACCCTTTCAATGTGGATAGGAACATGGATCGTTCTAGGATCTTCTGTAAGGAAGGTTGAACTGTCCGCTGGAGGATGTTTCATGTCAGGGGTGGAATGGAGGGGCTGTACAGTACCATTCCCTTGGATGTGTATAGGGACATGTATTGTTCTAGGACCCTCACTAAGAGGTCTGTCAGGGTTTTTGGTGTCAGGAGTGGGATGGGGTAGGTCAGAAGGAGTTTCATTCTGTAAGGATAGAAAACATGCAAGGGAAATGCAAATATCAAATGAATTACATAACATCCATTGGTATGATCATTCTTTATAAAAAAAAGTAGGTACTGTACACAATAGGGAAAGTCATATACATGTACTTGTCATGAATATATATATATTCACATGGTATGGAACATAGACACACTGATTGAGCATACCTGTATATTATCAAGTCTATAGATATGCTATGTTTTAATTTGACATCAAAAACCCACATGAAACACACTTTTTTAGAAAGTCAAACTGTTATCGATTTTACTTGAAAATAAACAATGGGTATATAACATCAAATGAGTTATACAGAGTTTGAAACATATTAAAAGTATCATTGAAAACCTTGAAATTCATTCTCACATTCTTGAATCCTATCTATTCTACAGGAAAGAGCAAGGCATCATTATCAATTCATCATAAAGTATAAGCTTGTTGAAAGAGATCATGATGGATTAAACATTAACATCAACATGAGTTATCAAAAGATTCAGAAATTAATACTTCTGAGCATTATATTTCTTTCATATCAAGTCTATCCTATAAGTAAACATGCTAGCGAGGGAGAGTTTGTTATACAAGAAAGCTGTATAATTGATGCATACTTAATTATCTATAACAGGAGTGATATGATACATAATACATAAAAATTGATAATATTGGTTTAAAATGCAAACATTTATGAAGCAACATACAAAGAAGGGCACTGCGAATGATTAACTTGAACATTATTTAAATGATAATACATGAAAGACAAGAGAAGAGATAATGAATGTTGAAAAATGAACAATAATATGATTATGTCTGGTTAAAAGTTTCTAATTTTACCATGGTTGATTTTGCCTTTTTCATACGCTATGGAACAGAAATTAGAAAATAGGGAGAATAAATTATGGAGTCGTTGATTGGCAAAATGACAACAGAAATTATTAAAATTGCATTTTGTTTGGGAGGTGATCCAATCACAAGCAGTAATAAGACATTTGATGATAGTGAAATAAAACTTCTGAGGATCCTTGAAGGGTCCATACCATGGCTCTCTCTCTCTCTTTGAAACCTGCCTTAAACCCAAAGACTAATCAGAATCAGGTTTCATACAATTGAGTTTTATCAAGTAACAGGTGTCATCTATCACCCAGAATGGAATCAAATTTTATGAAATATAGGTATCATGTACTGCTCTGGAGCACATCACACCTTCTCATTCTAACCAACAGAGGGGGCTATTTAATTTCTGAATTTAAAGTCTGAAACCATTCAGTTTTCATGTGTGATGTGTAGGTGAACCACTTCACCGGGATTTCTCAAGTGCAGTGGGTTCTTAACTTGCAAAGGTGGTGACTCTCCTCTACATGTGGCCTCCATTAAACGTCCTATCCTAGGGGCAGATATACATAACATATGCTCTATACAACTGCACATGGTAATATGATTTCCTCAATCTTTGTCCAGAACAAGCTGACGAATATTTGAGCTACATGTATGACACCTAAATTTGCTCTAAATGAAAGTTGTAGCTCTAGTGCAGGTGTCAGAAAATTTGATCACCAACTCTCAAAGATAAACGTATACCAGTCACTCCCTATAGAATGGCACTCTTCAATATGTCAGTGTAGATAACACCATATAAAACTATATAGGTGCTAACTGCATGAAGGATGATTTCAAGTTCAGTGTTGTTATTGGTGGTGCTGTTGGAAGCACAATACAGATTGCCTAACCTAGCACCAATATTGAATGTGACCTAACAAAAATGATCAAATTTACATTCTTGATAGCTCTACACCAGGAGAGTGTTTCATAAAGTTCTTCATAAGTTATGAATGACTTTACGAATGACTGGTGATCCTTTCTTGTAGTACACCTGTAAGTGACGCACATCGGATTTCCACTGGCATTGATTAAGTTCTAAAGAAAGGGTCACCGGTGGTTCGTAAAGTCACTCGTAACCTATGAATAGCTTTATGAAACATCAACCAGGTTCAGCTCTAATTTATGAATGGTGTAGTGATGGAGGAAAAAAAATTGACCAAACACTAAAACATCAACCCCAAACTTGAAATAACCTGTTATACATTTATTTTGCCCTCATCTTTAATATATTACTCATCATATCATAGTGTCATGGACATGGTTATTAACATTAAAGTGCCACCAACTTACATACAGTATTCAAACAAACTATGTGCTTTACAATCTAACAGGTGGTTTACAGCTTGATACTACATAGTCATTTCATTCAAATCATGATGAATTAAATGATAAATGTAACTTTTGAAAGCTACTGATATCTTCATATTGATTACCTAATGGTGTATTTGTGAAAGGAATTCTGTATTTTTAGAAGGGACCATGGGTGAATCTGCATAAAGCTCTTTTGTAGTTACCAAGGTGTCTAGAAACAGTTTCAATGTATTTCTAGAAATATCTAGGAGTTTGACTAGGAATGATGTTCGAGAGCAACTTAACTCCCCCCCCCCGGAGTTTGGCCAGAAATAGTTATTAAGAATGGCTTGATAGGAGTGGTGTCTAGGAGTTATTTAGGAGTGGTGTCTAGGAGTTATTTTCCCATAAAATAGTGTACAGTCATGGCTTGATTGTTTCTTTTTCCACAATTCTTACTTGGAGTGATGACGTCTTGTGGCTTGACTGTTTATGTAGATTTTTTTTTTACTGTAATGTCTAATAGCATACAGACTGACGTTTAAGCATATGTTGTTTATTTATTTTATTTTGTGACTGTTGTTATAGAGTAGCTTGACTGTGATGTCTAATATCATACAGACTATCCTGAAGTCTATCAAGGAGTGATTTGATAGTGAGTGATCAAAGCTGTAAACCTCCTATATGTATGTTAATTCATCTACACCACCATGCAAATACTTTCTAAATAAATGAATTTACTCGGCACATTATCTACTGACCAATCAACATACATGCCATACAGAGATTAACATCAAGAAGGAGACTTACCGTTGATGGTACGACATTGGTTTGTAGATTCTCTAGACTAGCAGATCGTCGGCTGGTATTGGAGCCAAACATCTCCTCTGTTCTATCAACCATCATGGGATGGTTGAAGTCTCGATCTGGACTAACTGGAGATGATCCTTGTGGGACCTGTCGCTGTATGGGGATAAATAATGAAATTAGTCAAGCCCCTCGATACAAATACAAATCAATGTACATTTCATAATACATACCTCATCAAAGTCAAACAATCACTCATTCCTCAAAACACACAGGCTTCTAACATGTACCTTTCCTCGTACTTCACTGTAAAGGCATTAAAATCACACAGTAAGTCGTTACTTTAAAAGGAACTCGTACTATTAGTGCTGAGTACTTGGGCCATATATTTCCTGCTCTTTAAGGCTCATTTATTTGTGGTTTGCATTTTTACGTTTCTATGTGATTTAGCGATTTTTGGCAGATATACTAAAATTGATCCTCAAATTGTGCACAATTAATGTAGATTTAATGAAACAGGTAATTTTTAGAATCTGTAATGGTAATTTTTAGCAAATGTTTGCAGCTTTGCATTAGAGATTACTTTAGGAATTTATTTGTGGTTTGCATCTTTTTTATATTTCTAGGTGATTTGGTGCTTTTGGGTATACATATGGCAGATATACTAAAATTGATCCTCAAATTGGGCAAAATTACATTTAATAAAACAGATAATTTTCAGACATCTGGTAAATGGTAACAATTAGAAATATATAGTAAAAGTTTACAGCTACATGTATGCTTTAAAGATTACTTACACTATCTTTTGATGTATCTGTTTCTCCAGTCGCTGAACTAGACGTTGAAAAACTGTCTGTTCTTTGGTTTTCAATGTCAAGGAGCATATCCATGTCAACTGAAATAAAAGCAGAAAGTATCATTTACTAAAATATTTATTTTGTCAACTCCATAAGGGCATAACATAGCTGAATTCCTTACTTCAATTGAAAGATAATTGGCCTTATTTAAATATTGTTGTTAAACAATCATTCTTTATTGTTAATAAAATTTGCATACATCTTTTTTACATTGTAGCATCAAATGATTACATAGTAACACAAAAATGTTGATTTTTCAAAGTGAACGATGTCCAAAACAATAAAAAATAAAAATCATAATACATACGTGCCTTAGTCAATCACAATGGAAAATCAATTTCAAGCCTACAGTCAAATTTTTCTCAAATGTTATACAAGACAGGATAAGAACAAAGTGCAGTTGACGCAAGACTTCTATTTTATCTTTTCAAATATGCATTTACGTATATTGTGATAAAATAAGTGTGGGTATTTTCACAAGGGGAATTTCAAACACTAGAATTCTGTGTTAACAATGAATAACAACTGTATTGAACCCTGGAATTACTTATTAATTTCCATTACACTTGTTGGAAGCACAGGCAATAGTAATATATCCCTCAGTTTTTTTATTGAAAAACATTTAAAAAAAGGAAATAGCAAAAGCTCATTTGACCCTTCAACTTCTACAAAAAAGAAAACTCAAGAGGAATAAATTCTTACCTCTGCCATTAATGGCTGCCATTTCCTGGACATGGTAAAACTTGGATAATCTCTGATTCAAATCGTCTATCGTCTTATCCTGAAATTGGTGACAAATTAAAAAAAAAACACAACTCTTGAAAATTAAAGTTAACAAAAGGGCATAAATTTTGCATGAACACCGCTTCTTTGAAAAGCTGTAAATATGTACACGTAGGAACATGAGAATTTTCTGAGGGGGTACAACAGAAAAGTTTGCAAGATAAAAATAGTACGCGAGTTGACACTTTGCATGAATAAAATCAGATGAAAAAATAATTCCATTTAATTTGCGCATGGAATCAGGCTTCACAAAAATCTTTGGTCTTTTGAGAATACTGAGAACCATGTAGACCAACCTAGGTATCACAAAAGCGTTCTCAAAATACACACGAGGCTTGAAAGCAAAATCATCATGAAACAGCAGGTTGATTACCCTACACATTATTGAATGACTCTATGAGACATCAAGGGTTATTCAGGTGACACTCAAACAAATTACAATTTAACAAAAATAATATCAATCATTGATTATTATTTATCAGAATCTATATCAAATTGTGACAAGAGGAATAATGAGGGGGTTGAAGTATGGTGTCATATTTTGTGATATGATCTCTCTTGATAACTGAATGAAGGGAAAAACTAACACAGCAGGTAGACACAGCTACTTATCAATGTAAAAGGGTTATTTCCCTGGAGCGTCGTGGCCCAGGGAATTAGTCTCCGGACTTTGAAACAGAGGGTCGTGAGTTCAAATCCCAGCCATGGCGTAGTTTCCTTCAGCAAGGAATTCATCTACAGTGTAATGCACTCGACCCAGGTGAGGTAAATGGGTACCGGCAGGAAGTAATTTCTCAAAACGCTGTGTGCACCTGAATAAGTAGCCTAGCTTAGCCGGGGTAATAATAGCAAGGCCCGCTGGGAGAACAGTTTTTGGAACTGAAGTGGCTACCCTGGGTAAATATACCTTTATTATTATTTGCTTTTTTTAAAAGTAGGTTCATAATAAAAGATTTTTATCTCACCTTTTCTTTGTTACCAATGATCAGAGAATCCACAGCAATCTTTAGCTTCTCTTTCTCTACTTCTATATAACAAGAGAATGAAATGGGAATGTAACTAAAGGGACTTGGCTTGCTGTTAACTCTGGGTGGAATGAAAAATATCCAACATTATTAGCCATATCAGTTACATGAGCAATGGTATGTTTACGGCCAAACCTTTATAAGTCAAATAAATTCTGGCACAATAATGTTCATTGTCTAATGATGACTGTCAACTGGAATATTTGAGTTGGAGAGGAAGGAAAAGGAGGAGGAAAAGAGGAGAGGGAGAAGGAATAGGATGAGAAGGAAGAAGAGGAGGAGAAAGAAGAAGAGGATGAGACAAAAGAGAAGGAGGAGAGGATGACAATGATGATGGCAATGACAGTGACAAAGAAGAAGAAAAGGATAAGAAAAAGGAGAGAAGGAAGATGAAGAAAAAGAAAATGAAGAGGAGGAAGAGAAGGACAAGATAAATAGAAAAGGAGAAGAAAGAGGAAGGAGGCAGCATCAATGATGAAGAAGTAGGATGAGATAATGATGGGGAAGAAAATAAATCAAAACATACCTTCATCAAGAGTTTTAACTTTCTTTGATTGGAGATCATCAAGAAGAGCCTGAAAAAAAAAAAAATTCTTCACTTCATTTGAAAATTGATATAATAAAAGAATTCATGAAGACTTCTCAACAACAGCTAGCAAGAAGTTAACTTGTTGACTACTGAATTCTGTATTTCACATAGAACTGAACTACCTGTTTTCTGTAGGCACAAATATTTCACATAGAACTTATATAGGAACTACCTGTTTTCTGTAGGCACCAATTTTAAGATCAAATTCAAACATATTCTTGCATTTTATTCTCATTACAATCTGAATAATGTAAACAAAAGTCACTAATAGCAGATATTTCTTTATCTATGGTGGTTAGCTTTATAAATACATGTAAACTTAATTTTTTAAAGGAAAGATTAAAGAATAGTTTCTACCAAATGAAGACATACAATTTTTGGAGAAAAGGGAAATGCTTTAAAAGTGTATCGTTAATCATTTTCATAAAACTGTCTGTTATTCTGAATACAATAATAGGTAAAATCATCATAAAAGTATTTTTAACGATTAAATCAGAGACTCTTAATGATTTTCTACCAAAATAATATGCATAAACTTTGCTGAAAATTACATTTCAAAGAAAATTAATTATTCTCAAACAAAGGCCTCTTAGACTCATATAAAAATACTAAATATTCATTAGGGATAGAAATATCCTAAATTCTCAAAAAATTAAAATTAAAATCATTTTCAAAGAATCAAATCAGAACTAATTGAAAAACAGCAAGAGATCAACCATGCAAAACAAAAAAAAATCAAAGTTATGAATAGAGGTAAGGGGTATTAAAGGGAAAAACGGAAATGGCCAATAATTAGATTAAAGAATTGTTTTAAAAAGGTTACCAAATTATAGCTGGGTGGCATAAAATTAATATTGCCCTTTGAGAAAATATGAAAAATTCTGAAAAGTAACAAAAAAACAATTAAAGAAAAAAATACTGGCATACTTGTAATGAAAACAGATGGTGCATTCCAAGTTTGAAATTCAATAACAAAGGAAATTTGTTGGAGAGAGGATAACATAATTCCTAAATAACAATAAATAGCCATAAGTCCTAACTGGTATGTGATAGGAACGCAAACACTTGGTACCAACCTGCTTTAACCCATGTGACAAAACAACAAGATAATGTGTTTTAAGCAGACTTTTTTTCTACAATGCCTTTCACGTGTTTCAACAATAAAGATTTTTTTCATTTGGAGACAATTTCTCAGAGCAACAAAATAAAGTCAGATTCCAACTCTCAACGATGCATTAGATGATTATACTAAATATGTTCATAACTATACATTTTTCAAAATGAGTGAGTTCTAAAATAGCACAAATTGTAGGAAAAACATTCTGAGAATTAAACCTGAAGTGCTCAGTCATGTATTGTGGTTCTCTAGTCAGCATTTTCAATGAAAAACACTGTTAATTCTGTATGACTAATTAATTTCTGCAATTTTTTTTCTCTTCTAAATTTGAACATATGCCAACAGCACTGATTGTCTCATGAAAGGAAAAATGAGCTTTTAGGGTTTTGATAAGAAATCACAGAAATATGTGTATTATAATGATGTAAAATATACTACATATTAGTACATGTTTTGTAACAATAAGTACCAATGCATGTATAAACATCAAAGATCTTTTTGGTCGCTTTCCAATTTCTTTTTATTTTGCTATTTTTATTTCTATTCGGTTTTTTTCTATTTCATCATTTTCTGGTAACTTGATGCCTTTCGATATATATTTTGTGTAAAACAATCTATGTAATAAATATGTATTCCGTTTCCACATTTGTTCGCTCAAAGTAACAACTTATATTTTTTCCCCATTGGGAGCCTAATTTTCTACAAGCTCTGCTTTTTATTTAGGCTCCTCACTTTTTTTACATTTT
The DNA here is from genome assembly GCF_018143015.1 of Lytechinus variegatus. Classification (NCBI taxonomy): domain Eukaryota; kingdom Metazoa; phylum Echinodermata; class Echinoidea; order Temnopleuroida; family Toxopneustidae; genus Lytechinus; species Lytechinus variegatus. The sequence continues at coordinate 11,987,371 of NC_054748.1, read as the reverse complement.
GTAGTGTACCTTATGCTTAAAAACTTATGTTAGATACTTCATTTTATCATTGATACACTATGTTTATGACCACAATAGTTACGTAAGTTATGATATTTGTTTTAAAAGTGGAATCAATAAATGAAATGAAAAAAATGAAATGAAATGAAAGAAACAATTTTCATTCCAGACAACTTTCTAAGATTACTACCAGAAGCCATATGAGAAGCCTAATCAGCCAGGAATACCTACACAGAATGCAGTTAGTGGGACTATCATACACAGTTTATGTTAGTCGACACAAACTTGGAGGGAATATTTCAAAAGTGCAAGAAATACAATCTTTGCATTTCCAACATTGTAATGCATATTCATTTCTTTGCATAACATTACTAAGTTTCATTACCATAAACAGTAAAATGCAGCTTTCCATTAAGTGTTGTTAATAATCTACATTAACGTTATGGGTTTCTAAATAAAACATTGTAAATTCACTTACTCTTATAAGCAATAAATAATGCAATTAGTTTGATTTTCTATTAACACTTTAGTTTGGAAAACAGATCAACAGCTTGAGGATCGTTTCATGAAAAGAGGTTTTTGTTGTGATTTTCACTAACAATGTAATAAGCTCCTGCAAATCATTGAATCTGATTGGTTCAGGGCAACTTAGTCAGTGAAAATCATTGAAAACTTTTCATGAAACACTCCCCGAATTTGTACTTAAAAGCACTGGATGTTTGGTTTACATCATTCTAACTAATCTCATCTCAATCATTGATATATAGGAAACATGTCAACGTCATAATTCTAAATCCTAAAATTATTTTAACTATCTTGGGTTACACAATTAAGCAAAAAATAGCACATCCTAAAACCTATATGTGCATTTTTAATTCCAAATCACCAATATTCTTCTAATAGCAGAAATGCAGATATTCAGTTTGACTTCTTTATCTACAAAACTAAAGCTCAAATAATTTCCAATATTCTTGTTTTCTAACAATCTTTGCATTGACTATTTGATGTCAATAGAGATGTTTTTATCACTCACTGGGCGTGAAGGCATATGAAAGAAGAGTCGTTTTGGTTTCCGAGGTTTCTTCTAAAATGAGTAATACATGTAGTTAATTTGGGGTCATAACAAAAGATAATTGCAGTTTGTACAGGATTTGATACATACAAACAATAGAAAAGAACAAACTAAATGCAAAGCTTTGAACCAAATAAAACAAAATAGATGACAAAAATTGAAGTTTGATTCCAGAAGTGTAAGAAATAAAAACAATCAAATAAAACAGATGAAGAAACAAAATCAATACTGACTTAGGAACAAAATAATTGATTCCATTCTCCCCCCAAAATCTAAGAATGACAAATGACTGAAAGCATGTAGTGAAAAATCCCTGCATTTTGACTGCAATAATGTACATGTGCATTGTACCTATTACACCCTAGCCCATATCTTCAGTGATTTGGTTAAAAATAAATATACATAGGATAAGATGGGTAATTCATATATGATGCAGAAAATAATGACAGTTTTTATCCCATAATTCAAAATGCAATAATGCCCTTTTCATAGAGAACTTACGTTCTGCTTTGCCATCATAGCAACTACCATGGTAACAGGGCTTGGCACCTAATCAAACACAAGGTTACCATGGAAATTGCTGTAATGGCAAAGTTATCATTGTTAAATGGGCCCCGGATCTTCAAAACTAAATCAAAGAAAATGTTTGTGTATTCATTGTATGTAATGACATGAAAGTCCATGAAAAGGGGCTACCCCATATAGGTGATACAGAAGATAAAAACCATCAGCTTTACTCCATCATATGTGAACAGACCTCAAGAAAATGTTTGATTCATTCAATAGAGTTAAGAGGGTGAACACTGCATTCCAAGGTGCGTACATTCCGAAGTAAGAACGTGACACAAGAGGGCGCACTCACATGGCTGTAGCGCAGACGAGCCTTAAGCTCTGCTGTCTCTGTCTGTGACCTAACTAGCTTGACCTACCAGGAAGGGGCAGGAATTGTGGGTAATAACATTGCTTCATGTTATCAAAACTACATGATATCATCAGATTACATTATCATTGGGGGAGGAGTCTTGAGTCTCAATTTATCAGATACATGTATATTTTGTGATATTTTAAATTCACTGCATTTTGACGAGACGGATTAGAAGGGCAAAATTTTCAATTGCTCTTAAATTACAAAGAGTATAATTTTCAACAAAAACATTTATTTAATATATACTGCTTAACTATCATTGGATCTATTCTGTAAAAGGAGAAAATTTACCATCTTCATCCACAATCAATTGCCTACGATCAATTAGGCAAAGCAAATTTTCTGACTATTTCATTTCATGTCTATTTCGAACAATAAAATATTGATTTTCATTTCATTTTTTTACCAAATAATGTGCCTTTTATTTTCCTCATAGGCACTATTTATCTGATCAATTGATGTTTGAACATTATTCTTGTGTTCCTGTATGGTATTGATCAATTTATTTAATGTATTCTTTATTGCTGGAATATCAAACAATAAGTAATAATAATAATAATAATAATAATAATAGAAATACAGTAATAACAATAATAACAATAATACAATAATAATAATCATACTACTACTACTAATAATAATAACAATATATTAAAGAATTCTATGGATATAATACCTGTGTTTCCATATATTTCTCCTGCCATTTATGACATTCCGATTGAAGGTCCCCCACAGTTTTCTGGAAGAAAAACAAACAAAAATCATATCTAATAATAATACAACTAAAATTATTAGGTTACCATCATTATCATCTTTATTATTTGTTTTGCATAACCCTTGCATGTTAAGCCAAAGATAAATTGAATAACTGTAGTCAGCAAGTGTTTCCTTCTCCTCTAGAACTCTTTAAACCGTCTCTCAAAACTGACTTATTTCGGCAGATGTGTAGTGATTAACCAATTGGATGAGCCTGCGCCTTTGAATGTTTTTTAACAGATAAATGGTGCATTATATATGCTGTGGATCATCTTTATCAATATGTAACTGATTATGGATTATATAACTCTCCTCTCCACAGGACCTTCCTTTAACATCCTATCCAAGGGAAGGGTTGTTGTTTTCCATTGTAATTTAGCTTGCATCTATGAAACAGGGGAGGGAAAGATTTTGCAGTAGGGTAATGCTTGCATATTTCACACATCACACCTAACGTAAATTAATGAACCTGAATAAAATGTTTCTCTCTTTTTATGTGTAAATGGACACAATTATCATAAACTTTCCTCAAATTTGCATACATGATATTGTGTTTTACTTGGCAAGGTTTAAATAATTTTATCATGCAAAAATATGTATTCAGTTTAATACTGAATTTCAAACAAGAGAAGAGGATAAGCATTAATTCACATCAACACAGAAGCTGATCATATCTGATCTAAACTTTGTGCTGTAAAGATTAACAAGTAATATCAACTGTGGACAGGGTTTCCCAAAGATTAAGTTATAATCAATAGTAAGATTCCTATTTACAATCAATTGTACATATTATGTTAGAAGTGCTCTATATATGATAACTTAAGTTTCATTCTAGAATGCTTCAGAAAATCCAGGCAGCATAAATAAAGATGGGGTAATGATATTTGAAATTCATATATCACATATTAGTCGAAAGACTCTCTATGCGCTTAAGACTAGCATTATCATGCTTATTAGGACCAATTGGTAGAATAATTTTAAAAACCAAAGTGGCTATTCTCCTCCTACTTTTCCCTGCCCCCCCCCCTTCTCCTCCTCCTCCTCCCCCTTCTTCTTCTCCTCAACTTTATGAAATGGGCCCCTGATCATTATAAATCAATAACTCGGCTTTGTGTATTCAGTAAGTTGGTCTGCATAACACCCCCATAATACTAACCTGACTTTGTTGATATTTTGACATTAACTTGTTCATCTCTTGCTGCTGCTCTTCAATCTTAGACTGTGAAGGATAATAAGTAAACAAGAAATTAAAATGAATTAAGAAGTTAAGATAAAATTTAAAGGTTGAGATATTATAACAGCACTGAACCATAGCTCTCTATCGTGCACATTACCAGTAGGGCACACCCAACGTTTTCAGAGATGCCAAGTTCAAAGACCAGCTATGCGTGAGATTTTCTGTGAATCTGAGTGAGATCACAGACATTGTGTACAATGTATATGGGGATAAGCTGTGATAGTTGCGTGAGACAGAGATTTGAGGGGATGAACAAGACTCCAAAATGCTTGAGTCTCACGCATAATGTGTGAGACTTGGTAGCTCTGCGTTTTGGACTAGACTACATTTTTGCCCCACTCATTTTATATATAAAGAAAATGGCCCAACTGATTCTAATATCTGAAGTAACAAAAAAAATATATATTTCTTGAAAGAAGTAGAGAAGCCTGAACCTATACAATGAAAACCATTGGCATGAGTAAAAGACTTACTATGAATATTTTACTCTTTAGATCAGCTAGAGACATCATTTTTTTTCTTCAGTTGAAACCAGATGACAGCAATGAAATCATGAGTGCAATAGTTTGTCTAAAGAGGAGTTTAGCCCTGTCATTTATTAGTGTGTGTTAGTGAGAGCCTTGTACTGAACTACACTATCTTCCAGTGAAGCAGTTAGATTAAATACAGTTTATTGCTAGCCTTGTTAGGACACGGTCAAAACATGATGCACATATACTAGTTTTCCTTATGGTCCTTGTCAGGTATTGAATTCAATAAACTTAGATCTATAATAATATCCCTGAATGCAATTAATAGCTCAGTCAAACCTGTTTTAGTGGTCATCTCTCCATAACAGACACCTGTCTATAGTGACCACTTACTAATCCCTACTAAGGTATATTATACATGTATAAGAACCTGCCTTTAAAGGCCATGTATCATGTCACTACAGACAGGTTTCACTGTATTTGAAGGAATAATGTCGTATGGCCTTTCTTAAATTTCCCTTCTTTTTACCCTTTCCATCTAATAATAATGCAGAGAATTTTTATAGCAAGATGCTCAAGGCACTTGAGGTATTTTTTGTACATGCTTTTTTTAATGGAAGAATAGACATAACCAATCAATCAATACATGGTATCAAAGTAGCACATACACTTTTCAGAATGGGCATACAGTACTGACACTGTTTATTGCATAGCGCCATCTCTTGGTCAGGTTTCAACAGTGTACACACTATAGGGCACATGAGAGTAATTCAACCGCGCGCAAAGCATGCCGGACAGGCGTAAGTAAAGATCACATGACTTTATTGATTAAAATAATTAATTAAAAATAGATCAAATGTTTGTATATTAAAAGAAAAACGATGACATAATGCTATGTTCATACTCTTTCATAATCAAGGCGTTTGGGAAGCTAGACTGCATTTTTGTATTTCATTTTAATCATTATTACCCACAATGCAGTTCTGGTTTTTCTGGCGATGAACTGGCCGAAATTATGGTTAGTCTTATTTCAGGCCATTTAACTTTTGATTGAGCTGGGCAAGTACCTGATTAACATATCAAGTCTTAATGTTCTGTTAATTGTGACTAATGTCAGTGAATTAAAGCAAAATCTATCGAGGGATTGATTTTTAATGATTTTTTGATGAGCTATGATATAACACGTGAGTGAATGGGGGTCTGTAATACTCATGTGTGCCCTAAATACCAATTTATTCAAATTGTATGCATGATTCCCAACAGTTTGTTCTGGATGACCTGGAAGCTTGATATAGGTTTATCAATAACCAATTTACAGATTTGGATCCATCAAATTTAAGTTTGACTAAAAAAAACCACCCATTCTTCCTGGAAAGAAACATGATTAAAAAACCTTAAAAGGAAAATCTCATCCAAATGAATTTTTTAACAAATGAAAAGAAATTAGATAGTTAAACGGAAATTGTGAGAAAAAAATGTTTTGAGAAATGGATAAAGTTACGAATGAATGTATGAATATAAGAATGACCCAAGCCCATGACAGTTCAATTTTAGAAAATCAAGAAAAACAAAATGATCTTTTCCTAAATGTATGTGCAATGTCCCATGTTTAACTTGATTTGGCCAAGAAATAGACATGGGTCCTCCTTATATTCAATCGTTTAAGTGTTTTAGAAATTTAAAATCCCTTTACCTGTAAACATTTTGAAATTAGCCGCATAAGTGAAATATGCAACATGATTAAAAAATAATCTTCTTTTTTTTTTGTAATGCTATTTACCTCAGCCATAATAGCACGCTCTCTGACAACAAGAGTTTCATTCTCTACTGAGTCTAGTCTAGCTTTCAGCTTAGATGCTTCTACTGCATAATTCTGCTGGCTTTGCTCCAATTCACAGTGGATTTCAGACTCCTATAAAGAAGAAAATTAAAACATATTAGAATAGTATCATTTCTTTCTGATTCTAGTCTAGCTTTCAGATTACAGGCCTCTACTATGTAATCATGGTGGTGAATGGTGATTGCTAAGAAAGCATGAATGCTTGTAAGCAGCCAGAGAACTGACAGTTAAATGTCCTCTCTGAGGGACCTGGTAATGGGGATAATGCCTTACCAAAGGGTACTAGTGCACCAAGTGGGAATCAAACCCGGGTCAATGGAATCTGAAACCACCGCTCTATTCAGTATTCTGTTTGTGGGATAAAAATTAAAGCAGGTGGCTTGGTGTAACAAAAGCTAATTACAAAAATAACTAGCGTTAGATCTCATCCTTCATAAAGTATTTATCTTTTTCAATTATAATATGCCAATGATTCAAACTTTGAAAATTAGTAGTTTCAGATTAAAAACATTTTAAATTTAATGTTGAACTCTCAACAAACTGCCAGAGTAAGATGACATACAATACCTGTAGTAACTTAGTCTCTGAATCAGCCAATTCTTTACTTTTCTTTGCGCAGGCATACTCTAGTTCTTGTATCTTCTCATTCTGAGCCTCAATCTGATCTGTCAAGACATTCACCTGAAAATAACATACAACAAAAACCCTAAATAAACAATAGAAAATAACAGGCAACTATTGAATGCTACCAGACATAACCACACAATGGAATTAGATTACATTTTTAGAGTCACTTGTAACCAATAATCACTTAAAGCAGAAGTTCACCCTGAAGAAAACTTTGTTGTAAAAATAGCAGAAAAAATAGTCAAAAATATTGGTGAAGGTTTGAGGAAAATCTGTTAAAGAGTAAGAGAACTATTAGAGTTCAAAATTTTGGATTCGTGACGTCATAAACGAGCAGCTGCCCCATGTGTTATGTAATATAAAATGCATGAATTTCAAATTTTGTATGGTTCCTGATGACTTAATTTTGTTTTCTATTCATGATCGGGTGTGAAATGATTGATCTATTGATATACAAAAGGTACAGTGAAAGCCATTTTCAATTTTCTGAGAAAATTACATTTCATTGATTTTTACCATTCACTATGTAGGAATGCTGCTCGCATATGACGTCACAAATCATACAATTGAAATTCTAATAACTTTTTAATTAGTTGATTAATTTTTCTCAAACCTTCGGCAATATTTTTCATTATTTTTTCTGCTATTTTTACAATAAACTTTTTGTCAGGGTGAACTTCCCCCTTAATAATTATTCTTAACATTGTTCTTATGAGGTTCTCTTTTATTGATATTGACAATGGCTTCTTCTATTGGGGCTGCCTTAGATCTTTCAGTTGAAAATTCACAAATGACAAATGAATTTTAACTTTATAGGCAAATCAATTTATACTTGGTGATTGATTTTAGAACCTCAATCACTCTCAACACTATCATCATCATCATCATCACCACCATCCTCACATTATTGTTGGATCTTAACAAACTGAGAGTCTACCTGTAGTTGCAGACTATCTTTGTCTCCTTCTAATCTCTTCATCTTTTCATTAGACCCTGGACTTGTTGCGAGCTCCTAAGATAAAAACAAAAACAAGAGAACAATGATATTTACTTCCAAATAACCAATGTTATTTTCTTAACTGGTAAACATTTTATACCATCTTATAGAGTGGACTTCTCTCTATGTATAAAAAAGAAAAAAAAATTAATACTTTGTAGAAATGCACTCAATCACCATAGAAACTTACACAGTACATCACCATTTCTTTTTACTGAAACTCACTTTATTGTAAGAAAGTCACGTACAAGAGTGTAGAGTGTGTATTTTAACATGTAGGTGTGAATTATGGATATTTTGTAATAATAAGCATAAACATTGGGCAGTAAAGACTCTCATGATATATAGGGTGCGTTTATTCGACACTTTTTTACCCTAGAATCATGATTAGAATCATGATTCAAATCACGATTCTGCAGAATCACGATTGCGTTTAGTCGAAATTGGAAATAAACGTCTTTCAAATCACAAACATGAAACACGGAAAAAGGGGCGTTTGGAAAGACGTTTCTGTAGAATCACGAACGAAAAGGGTCGTATAAACGATATCGTGATTTGAATCATGATTCTATGACGTCATTGTGTCGTGCTTCTTCCGGGTTCGACTCAAAGGCGCGCGCTGTGTTTCGTGCAGGTTAATTTTCGTGTAGCAGATTGCCAGTGTACTAGTACCGGTATATGCCAATTGTCATGTGCATTTAGGAATTATCATTCTGTGTATTGTACCCCGGGGTTGTACTGTAGCGTCATTTGTATATTTCACTCAGGGTGACCAGATTTCACAAAATGAAATACGGGACAATTGACAAACGAAGATCAACAAAGAAGCCCACACAAAGTGTGGGCTTCTGAGAATCCATAGTATAATAATAAGACTTTTGAAAAAAATATAAATTAGAAGGGAAGGTGAACGAAAGAATGAAGGAGAGAAAGAAAAGAGATGATTGGGAAGGATAGAAAACAGAAAAAAATAACAGAAAGTTAGAATAAAAGGATGAAAGAAATAATAAAAGAGATAAAAAAGGTTTCCGTCATTCTTTGAAATGAATATAGAAAGAAAGAAAGGAAGGGAAGATTAATAAATGTCTCGCAAAATAAAGGAGACAATTAAAGGGGGAAAGGTGAGAAAAAGTAGGAGGAAAGAAAGAATGAAGGAAATAAACATGTTTCCTTCATTCTTTGAAAGAAACAATAGAAAGAAAATAAAAATAAGGGAAAAGAATGAGAAGGGAAAAATGAAGAAAGGAATAAAGAATGGAAGGGAAGAATGAAGGGGAAGAGAACGAAAAAATAGAAAATAATGGAAGGAGAGAAAGAACGAAAAGAAACAGGAGACGAAGAGAGAAGGAAGCCAAGGTAATTATAAGGAAAGAAAGAATTTCTGAAGGAAATAAAAAAGTATATTGGATAAAGAAGGAAAGAAAGAAAAATGAACAGAGAGAGAGAGAGAAAAAAGAAAATGTCGAGGAAAGAAAGATAGGAAATAAAGATAGATGGAACAAAAAAGGGCAAGCAGAAAGGATAGGGTATATATAAAATAAAGAAAAGGGAAAAGTTCAAACTTCAAGTAAACAAAAAAATTCCAATCATCTAATAAAAATCATAACTTTATTAAATGTATTTTTAAAATTTTAAACATAAAATGTTTTAGAAATGAATAAAATTTCAAAGTGAAACATATTGTCAAACTTAAAAATTAGATGAAACATCGCGGCATCGTGCACACCAAGACTAAAAACGAAAGCTGAAACTAGATATATGAAAAGTCAATAACATTTTCCTCCGATTACATCTCCAAATCATTAAACTGAGAATCCATAGTATAATTATAAGAATTTCCCGCCGATTTTGTGATTATTTTGGTAGAAAAACTGTGTTTGCACCATGTGAGAATTTGCTTCGATCCTCCATGCCTAGCTAGTAGCCTGCCACACACAGGCAGGAGGCCAGTTCGTTTGCAATGTATTAGCAAGAAATCATCGCAGAACTTGCAAAAAGTTTACAGTTATCGATTTAATTGTTGTCCCTGCTTCGTCAGCTGTTGGTTATTTAATGAAAATTCGTCACTTTCAAATGTATTAACTACATTTTGTTCAATATTCTGAAATACGGGACAATCCCGGGAAATACGGGACGTCTGGTCACCCTGATTTCACTGTTTTCATCAATCATGTCTTCAAGTTCCAAAGGCACAAATTGGACTGACGACGAACTCAGGGCTCTGCTTGTGCTTTGGGCTCAGCCTGAACCACAAGCATCCCTTACCGGGATTCACAGAAATATAAGACGATCTACGAGTCCCTTTCAGCGGCGCTTGCAAGGGAGGGATTTCAACGGAGATGTGGCACCGCCTGTCGAGACAAAATTAACAGAATTCGTGCCCAGTACTACGGCTACCGAACACCATTTTTGATGAACCGACAAGATTGAATACAAGTAAACAAAAACCATACGAGGTACAATACACGGAATTCTGGAAGTAAAATATTTATTTTTCGGAAGCCGAGTTGCACTTGCACAAACGATCGCGCGTTAGCTCTGGTGGCAGCAAAAATCTAGCAGCCGACGTGAAGTTAGAAACACGCGCGAAAATGTTGACCTATACTTCCTGGGTCAAACTGCGCACTGTGATGCGCACTGGATCGGCCCGAATTCAGGGAGAAACAGCGTTAGAAAGATGGTCGTATAAACGCTGATTCTGTCGGATCGTGATTCATGTTGCTGTTTTGAATCATGATTCAAATCGTGATTCCAATCATGATTCTGGGTTGAGGTCGCATAAACGCAGCCATAGATGTAGTAATTCTCCTACAAGCACAAACAAAATATAAACTTTAAACTTTCAGGTTTCAAAACAGCTATCTTGATAAGACTGCCTGTAATTCATATCTTTTATCTTTTTGTTGTGTTCAGGGGCATTATCAGGGAATGTTGGCAGTAGCAATGACCAAAATGCATCAGCACCTGGACTTAAGTCTCTCAATCATGTCTAAACATCGCTATTTACTGGATTATATTCAAATAAGCTTATAGTCATCATGTGTGAACACCACTATTGCAACTGGGAGAAAAAACACATGGCCAATCATCTGATCATGCCTTTTAACTGGTTGTATGAAATAAGCTTATGGCCATCCGTCTGAACATAGCTATTGCAGACTGGTAGAAAGCAGTTAGCATATGGCCATCACATCATATCTGAAAGCGGGTCCTTGTCAGAGATTTGGATAAAATTAGAGAGGATCTCTCGTCACTAGATCTAACGCCTCAATGGATCTTATGATGAGCTCACCATCCACTTATGTACAACTGCGTTCACACATAATATTAATCATGTTTTCAGCAAAACTAATCCATACAAACAACATTATTGCAAAGTAGAGTTGTTACTAATATTACTACTCACAGCTACATATGTATGGCAATATGAAGTGTATTAACCTTTTTTTTTGGGGGGGGGGGGAGAAGGGTAAATGTATGTATGCTCCAGAACTGAAGCAACAGAGCTGACGAGAAAATTTTCATGTAGTGATATTCTAATTGAAATTTGAAGAGCACATTTTTTTCAGTGCATTTGGGGAAACTTCATAAACAAAATTTAGGTTTTTTACTTTCTAGGAGCAACTGCCCCCCCTGCCCTTTCCTTTACTGTATATGGCCATCCTCAAATCAACCAAAAGAAATTCAACAACTTTGAAGGCACCCAGAATTCCATTTCTGGGTAAACATACTGCACATGAATGAGAAGATTGCTTTTGATACAACTCTACAATGTTAAATTTCAAACATGACAATCATGACAAGCTAGGCTTGATGACAAGATCATGTAACAATGACTGAAACCCAATAATGAAGTTCATTTCTTTCGCGAAAATGGTATGCTTTTATTTCCTTTTCTTTGCCTGACACAAATTCTAATGTGACACATTTCTAATGTGTTTAGAAATATCATGTTACTAGTTTATGAATACTTGTGTGAATATCCATGTCATTATTCAAGACACAATGATGTGGAAAATAATGTGACAAGCTACATGAACACTCAGTAAAATTGTAAATTTTTGAGTGAAAACCAAGATTTTTAAAGTAATTTTCAAGAAGCAGTAATATTTCTTTTTACTTTTATAATGGATTTGAACCTATAGCAGCTAGGTAATATCTCAGCAGTAATTGGTGCATTGGACATAAGCTTGTCAAAGCTAACAACAAAATGATAGATTACAGCTGCATGGATCTACTCACAATCAACACAGGTAAGAGCAAGATGAAGTTTAGACACCAGGGAAGGCATTCATTAAGGCACTAAAGTTGAATCAACAGGCAAGTGACACCACTGCCATTTCAAATAGATTACTAAAACTATCAAGATTTTATCATTTTAATCACGTTTATTTTTTACTTTTATTTCTTTTTCAAACCCTGAAAATCACCCAGGGCATTTGCCCCTCCCCCTTTCCTCTCCTGCCCTCACATATTAATGTTCTTTATTTGATGGCTTCCAGATAATACATGACAAGCTACTTTACAAAGATTGCGTTTTGCTTACGAAATGGTAACACCAACTAAATCAATTCTAGACAATCTTTACTGTATTTTGAATGGTGTAACCATTAGTCGGTTAAGAGTTGGTTAGTACATTGGTGTCTGTTTCACAAAGCAAATCCGGGGCTGTTTACAAGCAAGCCTACATATAAAGAACTTTATAAAGATTGTACAATAGAAACCTTGGATTTAATTAGCTGCTGAGCCCAGTTACCATAGTAGATATCATAGTTCTAATTTGTCATTATCTTAATTCTTCATAAAACATGCCCTAAATTGTTGAAAGTAATGCATTAAAATGATCAAAATGCATTAAAAGTAATGCATTTAAATGAAAAAAAATCCAGAATTTCACTCGATATAGTTTCAAAATAGCTTTGGCCAAATTAGCTTTGTACAAAATTTAATCCTGAATTTTCTGGTCCAATTCTGTAACTTGATGAGATAAATGTAGAACAAAAAGGTTGTACAGTATTATTTCTTGGTGTGAATGGGTCTCTGTGTACAGGTATGTGTGTGACTCTATCATGTAAACAACATGGGTTGTAGCATTCTCCACAATCCACTCATTCTTACTAATACACAAAGCATGAAGTGAAATTGAAAATAGAGCTTACATCTGTCTGGTCTGCTTAGCTTGAGAATTGGGACAATACTGTATGTTATAAAGTGAAACAATCTGGGCCCAATAACATCAAGCTTTCAATTTTTAACAGTAATTTAAAATCAAGAGCTGATTTCTAATATTGACTGCATTAGTTGATCATTACTAAGATATATTGTCAAACATTACAAGGTCCTGTGCATTATCATGACATCAAGTAGTGGTCCATCCATGGGACACAGGGATAAATAGAATGTACCCCCCTGTCAACAAAATTGCCTTTTAATTGGTTTAGGGGAAGGAAATAGCATATTTTCAACCCAAGAGAAAGTGAGGGGAGGGGGCATGTCAGATCATGGGGGTGCACTTGGGGGGCATTTTATTGTTTTTGTGAATATGATTATTTTCCCTTCTTTTTTTCTTTCCTGTTATACACCACATGGGGGGTGGGGTTTACAACAAAAGTTTTCAATAAATACTGAACTTTCTGCATGCCTACTCTGTCATATTGATCCTACTATCGATGATGCACTTAACTGTAGGCATTCAGAGCATTCCATTCAATTTCTTAAGGCTTGGTTCCTCTGCACTTACGGATGCTGAGAGGATGTAAAACGGAAACAAATCTTGCCATCCGTTGGAAAACGTTATGTTGTGTACTCTTTGCATACATGTTTCATATGCTCTATATCCATCCAGCATCCGTCCACTGTGATTTCATTGTTCGCCCATTTTGTCCATTGTCTGGAGCGGATGAAAAACGGAAGGAGTCACCCCAAAATTTTGCGTGTCCGCTGTATCGGTTATGAACATGTTTCGTGTTCGTCGGCCAATGGGACCACGCCCCTTACCCCAAACAAGACAAGAATATCAAATCGAAATGCAAAACAGTTACTTCTGAAGCCTGTTGCATAAAACTTTTTACCTGAGAAAACTCTGGTAAAAACTGAAAACTAAGGTTAGTCTGATTTCCGCCATTGACTTTAGGACAGGGCAAAAACTCCGGTAAAAACAACCTGAGTTTTCTCAGGTAAAAAGTTTTATGCCCCTGGAGTGTAATTAATTGTAGTGTTTAATAAACTACAGGCAACAAAGAATTAAAATCACATTCACCTCTTTGTGAAAGAGACCCCTTATATCCTCAATAGAGTATTTATGGATGATAATCACAGCTTGAATAGAGAACAATTTGTGAAAGCAATCTCACCCTATCCCATTCCAGACTGGTATTCCACCAATTTACAAAAACACCATTTTTGGAAGATGATCTTTTCACCAGAGTAGAGTCTAGGTCATCCTGATATTCATTATCAAACGTGAAGGTTAAAGCCAAAATCAGGAGTTGGAGTGTTGCCGCATGATATTCAAAGTGCATGTGAAGAATTTGAAATATTGCATATTCAAAAGATATCTATTGAGCATGCTCAGTTCAAACAAGGAATCAGTATGCAATTTTGAAAGAGAATTGGAATGTTGAAATCAACAAAAATTTATTTTGAGTGTGTAACCTATTTGAAACATAAAAATAGTGATTATTCCTGGTCCTATACAGAAATTGTTGTATTTACTATAAAAGTAGGCCAAAATGTGTATGTCCACTTGAAATTGGCAAAATAGAGGGAGGGGGTAAGGGAAATATGTACAAAAAAGTAACTTTTACTCTGAGGCTGTTCTCATTACGCTTTCTAAAACTAGTTTACTGGAAACCGATTCAGGAAACCACTTTGAAAGATCGCTTTGCTAGCGTTCCCACTTGATCACACGAAAAGTGGTTTTCAAAATCACTTCACGTAAAGCGCTCTTGTTGCTATGGAAATGCTCTCAGTGGGGTGACACGTTTCGCGCGAAATTTGAAATCGCACCATACGCATTCTACACCTGTCGTGTAGAGTAGCGCGCTCAAAATGTGCGAAGATCGCTTCTCGAAGAACGGTTGTGTCCTCACTTACGCTAAAACCAGTTTAACGAGGCAAAGCGATCTTGAAAACTACATCGCGAGGTGGTTTTCCAAACTGGTTTGGAAGATCGCTTCCAAGACCGCTTTGACCGTTCTCACTACGCGTTAAACTAGTTTCCACTAAACTAGTTTTAGGAACGTAGTGAGAACGGCCTCACTGAATGCCTATCCTGAGCAAAAATAAATACATGTAGATTTCCAAGTTTTAAAAAGTCATCATACATGTACGTAAAAATTAGACCCAATATAGGGGAGACCGGGGTTAGTTGGAACATTCATGCAATACTGCCCTCAATTTATTGCTATTAATGATACAACAGTGTCGAATTATTATTGCAATAAATCGAGGGCAGTATTGCATGAATTTATTTTACAGGCGTTAAAGAAAATAACAATGTTTCAACTTACCCCATGTTCCAACTAACCCCGGTCTCCCCTAAATGTATGAGGTACATTATTGTATCTAAAGCTGGAAATCTTAAACACAGATAAGCATCGCCCCCCCCCCTTGCCTGAGAGATGACGTCCATGCTTTGTTGTAAACAAATACCGATATCACAGCTATTCAATATGTTTTCTTCTTCCATTGGGAAATCATATTTCCATAAATACCATGGTTATGGGGCTGGAAATTAGTTGAGATAGGTCACAAAGGACAAAATCAGGCATTTTATAGTTATGAGTAAACCCCCATTCAGACTAGAAATATACACAGATTAGAGCAGTTACTCCAGTCATCTCTCAGACTCTGGCTGTGTTAAATTACTTCTCTACAATAGAATGGATGAGGGTGTATGCTATATCTAAACTTCTAAAGTGGATTTTATCTAACATCAATCGGAGAGGCGCCAGGCAAAACTAAGAGCCCGCTTACGTAATTCGATAAGCCCGCTCGTAAAATCTGAGGTCAGTGATTTTTTTGAAGTTCCATGCGAGGCATCGCCGTAAATGACGCTCTTCCACATAACTTCCCTTCGAGCTCCTTTTTTTTTAAATCGAAACACAACAAAAAGCATACTTTGAACTTGATTTTGATGCTAATATTATTTGTTAGGTCATGTACACCTTGAAAATATAACAACGAATCTATGCCGATTGTCGCATCGTCGAGTATCCTCCGCTGCCCCACGTACTCCTATGTGTGTAGTTCAATGTGAGTGTGACGCCGGAGCTCCGAGTTGGCGCGCTCAGCTCATTCACACAGTTACAGGCCTCAGCTCCGGACCGTTTCGGAAAAACATTAGAATTGATGCATTACAATTGATAAATCTAGACCTAACTTTTTTATGATATTTCCTTGATTATGATCTGTAAATTCTATTTATATTAATATTACCCATTGGGTCCAGCATTATAAATCGCATTTGATCAACTTTCCCTATCTGATTTAGGGCTAATTTACGGGCGGCCTGTATACAAAGTGCCTTGATGGACCACCCTGCTGGGAGGGGATTAGTGGTGTGTGAGGGGGGGGAGGCAAAGCGTTAGAGAGAGCCAGATCTCCTTGTATTAATAGAAGGTGGTTTCAGACCGCCTCGAAGTTCGTCAGTTCCAGGTATTCTCTGATCGGGAAATTTACCCCGATCAGAAAATACCAGGTATTTTGGTAATGTGAAAGCAAACTACGCGTAATTTCCCCGAAAGAAAATACCCGCTAAATAGTAGGTACTTGGCGAAATTACGAGAACTTTCACAGGGATTTTTCCAAGGTCGCAGGTATTTTGGCGATGTGAAAGCAAATTACGGGAACTTTTAGCCAAGCGTGTCGTTGGGTGCGGCGCCTTGGGTGGCTGCTGGGCTAGTGATTTTGAATCTCGCGCCTTGCCTGCTTATCAGACCATATTGCGCATGCTCGTAACTTCAGGAACTTATCCCGAAGGGTATGTTTCAGGGCGGTGTGAATGCAAGAATAATTAATGGGTATTTTTCAGCCTAAAAAAGTTCTCGTAATTTAACGGGGTTTCTTGTGAACGAGGTGGTTTGAAACCATCTAGAGAGTGTTAGGAGCAGAGAACAGCGCCGCAGTCGTCTGGTCGTTCATGTCAATGACATCGTCTGGTCCATGCTCATTACAGATGCGAATAGGCCTGGGACTTTCGGGTTTTTTTCTCTTCGGGTACCCGTGGCAATTTTCGGCAATCCCATTGGTGACGTCATCAAGCCAATGCATGCAAGCCAATTTATGAATGAAAATATAGTAAGTATGCGCATTGCAAGCCTCCCGTGCGCCACGCATTATTCCATCGAAACAAGTCTGCAATACTCTGTCACCTCGTACCAAAATCGACCTAGAATTCCACTTTTCTATATGTTATATGAATTATGAAAGGTATTCTCAGAGGATCTATTTTCTCACCGATAGCGCACAGGTAAGCAAATTTGTATTACTTCTTGCTTTTCCGTCAAAATCGTACGAAGTAGCGTCGATATTACATTGTGTTCGTGAGTTTGTAGAATCTATCGCTACGTGAACAAAGTCAATTGATTTCCGGGTTTCGGAGCGTCAAATGCGCCAGCCAATCACGATCGTGTTACCATTTTCGGTTTATGATGGACTGAAAATGGTATCAAGAACGTGACGTGATTTGTTCACGTAGCGATAGATTCTACAAACTCACAAACACGATGCAACATCGACGCTACTTCGTAAGATTTTGACGGAAAAGCAAGAAGTAATAAAAATTTGCTTACCTGTGCGCTATCGGTGAGAAAATAGATCCTCTGAGAATACCTTTCATAATTCATATCAAATAAAGGAAAGTGGAATTCTAGGTCGATTTAGGTACGAGGTGAAAGAGTATTGCAGACTTGTTTTGACGGAATACTGCGTGGGGCTGATGCTTGCAATGCGCATGCTTACTATATTTTCATTCATAAATTGGCTTGCGTCGCAGTGGCTGGATGACGTCACTGCGCTGCAAAAGAAACATGGCGACGATTGAACGATCTCAGTCACATCATCACTTGAAAAACTAGTAGATATTTCGAGGGTAATTGGTGAGATTCAAAATGAGACTTGTGTACTTTTGTGATGAGTTTACAATCATGTCTTACACTACGCAATACAAATCAAATGTACGTTATACTGGTGAGCAATTTTCGGGTATCGGGTATTGATTTTTCTACCCGGGTACCCGAGGCTTCCAGGCGGGACCCGGGTACCCGGGTTTTAGTCCCAGCCCTAGATGCGAATATATTAGATTTCACTTGACTTGTACGTACGTCCATGTGAAACAGCGTGATAACCAGCGGGGCATGAGACGCTGCCCGAGCAAGAAGATCAGGGGTACCATCGCCTGGCAACCCGGTCGGCTGATGCGAAGGTGCAATTCGTGCACACTTGCCCTTTCACTTGTTTTTATTCCTTTTTACGCTCTTACAAAGAGTTGTGATTGATCCAATCAACCACAACTATGGATGGCCAGCAACATAAACATCTAAAATGTATGTTAGTTTAAAAGATTTCCAGATATGAATGCATATTCATAAATCAATTGTTTTCTTAACAACATGGTGTGTCTGCCTTTGTTTACAATGGACATTTTGTAAATTTCCTGTAGAAAAAAATTATGACACTGATGGATTTCCATAGAGGTACGATTGATTGGATCAATCATAACTCTTTGTAAGACGGGGCCAAGAAATCAATTTCAAATATGATTAACATAATGCATCATGCAACTCACATTTGTGAAAAGTCAATTAAAACTGTGTTTTAAAAGGGAAAGGTTGATCTTCGTGCTGAGCTTGAGCGGTTAAAATGACGTCACTCACGTGCACGTCGACTATGATTTAGGAGAACCGCACAATGAATGTGGCGAGGTTCTCAATTCTGATAGTGGACGTGTGTGAGGACCTGAGGCACATGGCAGGCCAAACAATGACGTCATCTCGTATCAGTCGTCTATGTCGATGTACGTTTCCCGGGGGGGGCACTTACATTGACGAGTGGATACCATGCGCGACCAAAAAAACACGTAAAAAGGATGTCTTTTTCACGATAGGGCATGTAACGTGATAAGGGTGTCAAAACACTAAAAATAATGAAAAAAGGGTATCTACGTGTATTTCGCTAGGAAAATTATGTGTTTAGGGTCGAATTTGCGGGGATGATAAAACAAAATTTAAATGTTTTATAAAGGATGTCCTTTTTGCCCCAACACTTCGTGTTTAGAGTCCGATTCGCGCAAGGTGTAGAAGGTGGGGTTGTACTAAACCAATAAGGCAAAGCAGACGACCGAAGGACCCGTAACAAAGAAACATTCCTGTACTTGTTTAGGGATTCATTTCAGGAAATATTTGCCAAGAGTATCGTTTTGTTTCCAATACTTGTTAAGGGTAGGGTTTCACATGCCAATACTTGTTAAGGGTGCATTTTCAGAATATGGAAATTACGTGTTTAGGGTGTTTTGAGACCTCATGGTCTCTCATGGTATCCACTCGTGAATGGAAGTGCCCCCCCCCCCCCCCCGGGTACGTTTCTAACAGTGCTCAATAGCTCCATGGACGAATTAAACCAAGTGAGTATATTAAACCCAAACATATTCTCCTTCCCTCTGGGTACATGTACAAAGAAAGTCAGACTGCTAATCACATTATTAGCTTACTATGCATCAATGAACAACCGACATCAGTACGAAGCATATGACATCCAACCATACTGCATGAGTAATGACACAATCCAATAATGTGATGTTTAGCTGTAAGAAGGGCACAGGCCTTTCATGTTTTATATTGCAACATTCGCCCTTTTGCCAGGCATGACACTTTCATTACAACAATCTGTTCAGTACAATAAGGGACTATAAAAAATGGGACTTCATGTACATGTACATGAATGTGGATATTGTAGTATCATCGTCATACACAAGGGAATTACCACCAAAACAACTCTTTTATTAGGTGGTTTCAGACCGCCTTGAAGTTCGTCAGTCCCAGGTATTCTCTGATCGGGAAATTTACCCGAATCAGAAAATACCAGGTATTTTGGTAATGTGAAAGCAAACTACGCGTAATATCCCCGAAAGAAAATACCCGCTAAATAGTAGGTACTTGGCGAAATTACGAGAACTTTCGCAGGGATTTTTCCAAGGTCGCAGGTATTTTGGCGATGTGAAAGCAAATTACGGGAACTTTTAGCCCAGCGTGTCGTTGGGCGCGGCGGCGTGGGTGGCTGCTGGGCTAGTGATTTTGAATCTCGCGCCTTGCCTGCTTATCAGACCATACTGCGCATGCTCGTAACTTCGGGAACTTATCCCGAAAGGGTATGTTTCAGGGCGGTGTGAATGCAGGAATAATTAATGGGTATTTTTTAGCCCAAAAAAGTTCTCGTAATTTAACGGGGATTCTTGTGATCGAGGCGGTTTGAAACCACCTATTGTCAAATTTCTAATAAAACTATTTGTAAGCATACATGTACAAATTTTTAATGCATTAAACTGAGACAATACTGTCAGATCCAGGGGTATATGATGCCACTGGGCTGTATTTCAAAATTGGCTTGATTAACTAGAGATATGAAAAAGTTTTAACCTTCAGCATTGACAGTGTCCTCTGTAGACATGAATTACAGGAATGTTTTTTTTCTCAAACAATATGAGGCTGTTGCTAATATTGCCTTTTCTCAATGGCCCTATTTCTTTGAATTTTGAGATCGAGGTTTTATCAACAGCCCAGCAATAGTCAGAGCCTTTTACACATGAACAATGTTGATCCATGTAGAGGTTAACAGTCTCTAAAATCAGCTATGAATACAAATGAATAAAAATTAGTGCACATACCTGCTTAACTTTTGACATAGGTCTCCATGTAAAACACGATTCCATAATTATACAATGTCCTAATCACAAACACCTTCAAATCTAAGATACACTTGTATGTACTGAGTTCCAATACTGAAGACACACAGAACTTTTCAAAAGACAAACTTTCTCTCCAATCACTAATACACCATCCTTGACAGGGTACAAATCCAATCTGGCATATCAAATCCTTCATTCCTGTCCACTGCCTGTTCTGCATACACCCACACCCCTATTAATCCCTTTCCCCATTACTTAATCCCATAACTGTACCTCTTCCTATACTGTCTTATCGGAAGTATTTAAATCTACCCTGCCTATTCTACACAGACGTCAATGGTAGTTTTCTTGCGGAAATGGGTTGGGAAGCTTAACACGTTGACTAATCAACAGACATTGTCTCACAGAAGTGATTAATTATATCAATTAATAGAGATGAATATAAACATGTAGGCATAACCATTGCCTTTGGATCAATGATATCTTATCCCCCCCACCCCCAAATGCAGAACAACATGAAGCGGAAATAAGATTGATAAACCCTTAAAAACAAAAATTCGGCTATACTATGCAGAGTAGATTCTGTTTAAAGTTTTGGTACAAAAGGACCACTATAAATATGCATTATTGCAATATTCATCTTACATCCAATCTGTCACGAGTGTGGTTGCCACTGCTTTTTTTTTAGCTACATATTTCATGTAAAAATTTGAATGTTTATTTTCTTCATAATTTTGTTTTTGATTCCTTTTTAGTACCAGTAATTGGATATGAGAAAGCAATACAAGGATCAATCCTGACATTGTCAGCCTATTTCTACATTTAAGTAGTGATTAAGTATATTTTAAAATATGCAGATTTTTACATCTACAGCAGGCATCCAATCACAATAAATGTCGTATAGATAAAACATCGCTTTGAGTAACAAAAATAACAATGTGACCCTAAGGACTCTTTATACTGAAGCAAACATATAAGGGTCATATAAAGACTAAAATTAGTCAAATTGATGAAATCTCCTTCATATCTTGATCTAGACGTGGGAGTCCTATCAAATCTCAAGCATCAGTATTTTGCGTCAGAATAAAGTAATGTTCAGACGGGAAAAACATAATGTCTTTTCATCAAGAAACAACATGTTTCCCATATCACACTACCCCATGTACAGGGCCTATATGACACTGAAACAAGTTGGGATTTTAGGCCCAAAAAAAATTGTTGACTTGGCATAACAGGCCAATGAAAATTGGGGTGGATACTGGATAGGGCAGATTTTTTTTTGTGCATGTACATTTTCAATTTTATGTATGTTTACTGTGTATTATTGTGTGAATGCGACTACCCGCTCAAGTGCTTCTAAAACTTACAATATCTCCCTCCAGCTGATGTTCATTATCTGTCTAATTTTAGAAGTGTGCTGAAATGTTGGCAAAGTTGTTATAACGTTATGCATGTATAAACAATCTACTGAATGTACATAAGTACTTAATACCCGGTACACAAAAAGCAGGAAAAAAAATGAGAGAAAAAAATATTATTGCAAGTTTGGTGCAATTCCATCAATGAATAACAAAATCAATATTTTAAAATTAACTATAACGTTATTGTCATCATTAACAACAATTTCAATATTCATAAAAAATATATTTTTGGATCCTCTCCCTAGGAAGATAATGTACATACAACCTTCTAGCTCTCAAAGTCCCCTGGTAAATGCCTTTAGAAGGAACACACAATAAGGGGTCTTGTTTGATTTCAGAACCAATCTTCTCCCATCTCCCATCATCATAAATTTCTGTCTGTCAGAGTAATAAACAAAAAGTAAATTTCATGCATTCTTGGGCTACCAGCTGGAATGCATCATAGGGTCAAAGGTCAATTCCAAGTCCAACCAAGTTTAGAGGATTAGTCTCCAAATGCAGACCTATTGATATGCTCTTTTTTTACATTATCAATATTGTTTTTCGGGAGAGGGGGGGGGGTATAAACCCACAGAACAGAGCCACTCTACCAGGCATTGAAGATAGCTACATGTAGTTTGTACTGGCACTTCAAAAGGAGTAACAGAGTCACATCTAAAATTAACTCAGACACACAAAAAAATGTGAATACTTTGGATGGTTTTCAATAAATTTCAATGAAATTATACTTTTCTTGCTTTTGTCAAAACCCAGTAAACATTAGATCTGACTTCATATTTAATGTGTCATAGCTGGTATTGTCTTTTGTCTGTATGTAAATCTGTGTTGGCATCAATTGATCTTGGATGCTTTCTACAAACATGTATGTGAGGAGGTTCAGATCTCTGGTTGAATAAAGTTTCAAAATATAGACTCACTGACATTGATTGATTACCATGAGTCATTATATGACCATAGTAATGATACGCTGGATTAGAATAAATCTATTACCGGTATGTTTGAATTGGAAATCCAATTAGTATAAAAGCTCTCAAGATTTATCTCATACATTTCAACTGATTGAGTCTTGTGAAGAGTTTCTTTTTATGCTTTCTGATTTTGATCTCACAATGAAGTGTGGACAAAGATGATCTAAAAATTGAGAATTCAAGATAATTTAGTAAGGGATATTAAATCATCAAAGTACAAATATAAAGAATCTTTATTAACATAGGCCCGTATTCTGAAGTCGGGTTTAACTTAGACCACGGTCTAAATCTGTGCTAAAATTATGGGGAACCAAAAATTCAAAATTTCTGTTTATATTGTAGGCCTACATTTCTTATGTTGACTATTTTGTTTCCTTATGCTTTCATAATACTTCATCTATCATTCCCAGACAATTCTGAATGATTTGGGTATCATATGAGTTAATAAATTGGATATGTACTGTTAGGGTTTTGTGCTTCACAACTTTAAACCAGGGTTTAATTTAAACCCGAGTTCAGAATATGGGCTATAGAGTTTAACACCTATTATTACTCAGTCATGTATGAGAAGGAATTATCATGCCTGAGTTTTGTCCTAGCTTAACTGTTCACTTGCCTTTTTTTACACAGAGCAAAAAATTCAAAAAAGCAAAAATGATTAATTGGGTTTTCACATCCTCACTTCTCAACAAGTACATGTATGCTGATTTGCTAAATATACTGAAGAAATTTGGTAACTTACTTTTATATTGAACAATAAACTGCAATGACATCATTTCAACACTGTAAAAACTGTGGTGTTAAAACTGACACCAATTGGTGTTAATAGAAGACCACACCCTGAGGTGTTAAAATAACACCCTAGAGATTAAACATAACACCAAAGAGTGTAAATGTAACAACCATAGATGTTGTAAAAACACCTATAGGTGTAAAACTAACACCACCAATTTAACACCGGTGTAAAATAACTGGTGTGGTCCTCTATGTACACCGGTTAATACCACAGTTTTTGCTGTGAACCAAGTTTTATTCTTTTTTAAATGCATAATTTGATTTTTTTATGCAATTCTCATGGATACAAAAAATAGGAATCATACATGTATATTGATTTCTTTTGGGAATTCTGCTGAATCGATTGAAGAAAATTGATTAAACTTACAAAAAATTTAATTGCATTGTAATCCAACTTTTGAAAACTACTTTTTGATGCATCCTATTTTGCTCCATATTCTCTCTCTATTTTGTGTTTATAAATGCCTCTCTTTATTTTTTTGTATGTTTCTTCTAATAGTTTTATGAAAATTCAAGCTTCAATATTACGATACAAGACCTTGATGTGTATTAATTATGTAGATAATACTATATAATCACGTAATATCGTCTAGTAATAATCAAGTATCTTTTCATATAAAAAAAATAAAATTAAATCTGATATCATTAAGTACATAGTTGAAGGCTGTGCATAAAGGGTGTGCTGCACTATAAAAAATATTGGGTTAAGTTTTAACCAGCACGAGGGTAATTATTGTCCAACCAATTTGGGGAAGTATTTTACCCAATGCGGGAAGCATTAGCATATATGTCAAGTAAGATAAAAAAAAATAAGCAGCATTTACTTTAGAATGGGCAAAATTTTCATTAAACTGGATAGATAACAAGTGGAATGCCTCTGGCAGTCTCGCCTGCATTACACAATTCGATCTAGCAGCAGTGCTGCCTTTGAAAACAGCTTATAAATAATTATTCACAGAAGAAAACACTAATTATTGACCATAATCATGTGACCTACATGTAATACATGTGCAAAACAACCAATCATACTTTATTACCCCTATGTCATTGTTTCATGAGCTAGATCCATAAACTTTCTATAAAGTAATGATGCCAATTCAACACATACTCCCTATACGGCCAGAGTCTATTGTTCTTTAAATGACCTTTGACCTTGGCCATGTTCCTGAAATGCGCACAGGGTATTCAGGATACAATGCTGCTCTGATGTCTAAGTTTCATTAACTTGATCCATAAATTTTTAAAGTTATGACAATTCCACAAATACCCCCAATATTACCAAAGTTTGAAGACCCTACATGTAAATGACCTTTGAACTTGGTCATGTGACCTGAAACAGGATGTTCAAGGACACCTGATTGCTCTTACCATGTATGTCCAAGTTTCATGAACTCGATCCATAATATTTCAAAGTTATGATGACAATCCTCAAATAACCCCAACATGGCCAAAGTTTGTTGACCCTAACTGACCTTTGACATTAATCAGAATTTTCTTCATGTAAAGTCAGGATCATCAGTGATACACTATTACCTTTATGTCTAAGTTTTATGAAATAGGTCCACTGATACCCTTTTTACACAGGATTTTCTTAACCCCGGACTATCGCTAACCCCGTACTATCCTTAACCCCGTACTATTTTTTTTCCTTTTCACACATGCCAAATTGTTATTGCTAACCCCGGATAAGGAATGCTTGCTTTTTACACACGAAACTCGCTAACCCCGGACTAGTGGTTTTTGTCGATCATTCGTAGTACAAGTACTTCACTCGTACACTTTTTACACACGCTAAAATTTCCTTAACCCCGTACTATAGGTGGGGCTAAATTGCTATTTAGCCCCACCTATAGAACGGGGTTAAGCTTAGCCCATTTTCGTTTTACACTAGC
This sequence comes from Lytechinus variegatus, assembly GCF_018143015.1. NCBI lineage: Eukaryota > Metazoa > Echinodermata > Echinoidea > Temnopleuroida > Toxopneustidae > Lytechinus > Lytechinus variegatus. The sequence continues at coordinate 11,961,467 of NC_054748.1, read as the reverse complement.
GATCTTAACCCCGTACTATCGCTCTTAGCACCGCAATTGCTGGGATAACCCTGCTTTTTTGCAGGGCCAAATAATCCCGTACTAAAGGTGGGGTTAGCCCACTTTGCAAAAATGCTGTGTAAAAAGAAAGTGGGCTATGCTTAACCCCGTACTATAGGTGGGGCTAAATGGCAATTTAGCCCCACCTATACCGTGTTTACACATTGACTCGGCTCGGGTGTTGAATCCGCGAGCCGGGTTGAACACTGCGAAGAAGGGATCAGAGATCGCGTTTATACGTACATATAAAAAGGCGAGTTCAACACAGCTCGCGGATCTCGAACGGAAGAAGAATTATGACGTCGCAAATTAAACGCGGGAAATTCACCGCCGGAATCGAATCTTGTCCGTGCGAACAACAACAATGCCAAAAGTGAAAGCGCGCGCAGTGACCTGGTCAAGAGAGTTCGACACGGCTTTCTGTTTACACACGAAAAAATTGCCGAGTCTGACTCGGCTCGCGGGTTAAAACCTACGATTTTGGCGGATCAAAAAAGCCGTGTTCGACCCGGCTCGCGGATCACACTGATCGCGTTTACACAGCATAAAATTGCCGTGTTGAGCACGGCTCGCCTGTCGAACCCCCGAGCCGTGTCACTGTGTAAACACGGTATTATAGTACGGGGTTAAGGAAATTTTAGCCTGTGTAAAAAGGGTAATACGGTACTTTTTAAGTTGTGATGACATTTCAAAAACTTAACCTTGGTTAAGATTCCAATGTTGACAGCGCTGCTGACGGAAAAGCGGCGCCTATAGTCTCGCTCTGCAATGCAGGCGAGACAAAAAGCATGGCGTTCGAGCCAGATATCAGATTTTTTTCCCAAACCAATACAACACTGTCCTAAATGTGTAATGAGTGTTGGTTATCTTCTGTGTGGTCACTATAGCTTTTATAGGTTTCCTGATTTTACAGAGTTAGATTTATGTAAATAGACCAGGGTCCTACATGTATAATACAAAGATCAGTGATTAATAGTACACTTGAATTTTACGATTGATTGTACATTGTAGTCAATGCAATCAATCATAGAAAAATGTTCTACGATCAAAACTTTGGATGTTGTTTGAAGGTTTGCATGGTGGCATGTACAATTGCTGATGTGGTTTACGGTACACCACATGGTGTACCGTAAACCACATCTGCGATCAAAACTTTGTGTTAGAACTAGGTGTACCATGATATGGTGACAATAAAACTTGGTTGTAAAGACTTTCTCATGAAATCATTGTTTGCTGTAGTGTAACTACTTTCATTTCTCAGTTTATACATGTATAATATAACCATGGGTCCATAGCATCAGTAGCTGCTGGTTGTATTATTAGCATGGATCCTAGTACATGTAGAGTACATGGTTATTAGTAAATTCATAGCATGATAACTTGTCATATTAGCCCATTGGTTGAGCAGTGATGCGTTACCATGGTAATCAGAGGATACACATCACTGACCAAGCCAGCTGGAGAAGATATCAGATATATTACCATTCCTTTTATAGTCTCTAATTTACAAATCACTTGATACCAATACCATCTATACTATCATGGCGATATGAATGTTGAAAAGTTCTGTTTTTTATTTCCAAAGTGGACTACATTTTATCCACAATATAAGTTTGGGGTCAAAATACTGAGTTTGTTTGTTTGTTTTTTGGGGGTCAGGATATTGAAATTTAATCAAAACTCTGGAAAATACCACAGCAAACATTTAGAAAAATAATGTTGATGCGCGACATATCGAGCTTTATTGGCAAAGCAACCAAAATAGAAAAAAAAATGTTACAAATAAAAAGTTTAAATGCAAAATGTGCTACATGTACAATCAGTATCAATTGAACCCAGACCTACTTTGAAATTATAGTTGATTGTCACTAGGGTGAGCCCATAATACATGTATGGCCGCCTGTAATGCAGAAAATAGAGTTATTGGACAAGCAAGAAAAGTGAAAGGTGGCGACTTGACCTTTGACCTAAAAATCAACGGGCTTCCTGGGATCCATGCTAGTATCATGCAAACCAAAGAAGGACTTCAGACGGGTAAGATTACAACATGTCACTATGACCATCCTTCGACCTTTTGACCTAAAAATCGATAGGATTCCTAGGATCTGTGCTATTATCATACACACCAAATTATATGAGCCTAGCAGTTAAGTCATCTGAAGTTATCCTGTTTACAAGGAAAAGTTAACAGACGGACAGACAGACGGATCGACACCGAGCATGATACCATAGTACGTCCCGTCTAGGACGGGCGTATACCTGGGGCCCTGTTTATTAAAGAGTTACAACTGTTGTAATTTTGACATTATGGCAACTACGACACTGGCACAGGTCCGACAGTCCTAGACCAGAAAAAATTGCTGTTGGGCCAGTAACTTTTCAGAAATAGCCACATTTACTGGTCCGAAATGACCATTAAAAATTATATCTTAGTGATACAAATGATATATGTCTCTAGTGTCTCACTAAAAATGCTATACAAAATTGAGAAATGGCTCTCATGAATAATATTGTGTGTGACTGTGTGTGTACTGTTTGATTGTTCAGGGGGTTTTGGAGGGGGTAACAATTAGCAATAAAAGAGGGCAAAATAATCTCGAGCCTTTTTAATGTTTTTCTCTATTTTAATAAGCAATAAAAGACGACAAAATAAACTCAAGCCTTTTCAATGTTTTTCTTTATTTTTGGAGACCAGTAAATTTTAGGTTCGGACCAGTAAAAGATGGTAGAAGTTCCGTAGAACTGACTATCTTCTGGTTCGAAATGATCAGTTTGGGCCAGTAGAAAAAAAAAGGTGAGTGTGGAGCCCTGGTCCATGGTAACTTTGATTCTGATTGGCTGCTGAGCCCTGTTGCCATGGTAGTTGCCATAATGGCAAAGTTACAACAGTTGCAAGTCCTTTATGAAACAGTCCCCTGGATCCCTTTAACATGAGCAAGAACAGTATGAGGGGGAGATGGATAATAGGTATAGAAAAGACGTCAGAATTGATTGGGTCTAGGTAGATTTAGCTCCAAGTGAATCAATAGTCGGCAGAGGTCATGGGCAGGATACAGGCTTATCTATTGATTGATCCTACCCAAGCTTATATCAAAGAAATCTATCATGGGATAGGATGTTAAGAGAGTGATGTGAAAATCATGAGGAAGAGGATTCTTCAAAGGAGGTAGGATGATACAGATATAAAAGGGAAAAAATGCAAGAAAATTGAAAGTATAACTTGTTAAATGTAATTTGATCAATTCAACAAATTAAATAACTTTTCTTTCCATAGATTGAATCATGTTTCAATGTATTTTCAATTTCTGATTATGAGGTTTGTTTCAAGTTCAAAGTTTTCTACCTTTTAATAGCAAAGACTGTTTATTAAAAGGTGTTTCAGAATAGGGGAGGGACAGCATTTCAATAAGAGTGTGCATCAAAATTATTCAGAATATTACATGTACAAATATTAAAAAGAAGAGTTTGGAAGTGACATCAATTGTGAAATTATTTTTTATGTCTGCATTTGCCTTTGTTTCATCTTCACATCCCCCCCCTCATCCTTTCAGAATTTTCTTCTGTGCTCCTTCTCTCTTCACCAGGCCTGTCTTCTCTTCTTCCAACTTGCTGGTAATTCCCCATCCTCCAATCTGCCTTCATCTCACCCTTCCATTATCCCTGAGCACCTTCCTCCCTCCCTCAGTTTCCTCTTCCATAACATGCACCCTTTCTTCTGTCACCCTTTTATTTCTCCCCCTTTCATTTATAATTTCTTCTCTTTCTACATGTACATGTATATCTCCATTCCTTCCATCCCTCCCTCATTCAGTCCAGATATAAACTCCCCCCTTCAACATTTCCCCCGTTGTCACTTGTCACATATCCACAGCTATAAAAGACATTGTGTTCATGTAAATTTTAGCGGGTGGGGGGGGGGTGGGGAATCTTCAAACTGAAATCAAAACCAAGGTGAAGATCTCCTTTGATAAAAGCTTTCAACAATTGCTGTTTTATGAAAGCAATTTTCATTCTATACAAATATCATTGTTTAATGTAAACACAAACCAATTTGCTAAAAAGAGACTGTCTCGTATTATTGACATTACTGGAGGTGCTGATTACTTCATAATATTAATATTTGCCAATGGTATTTGTTGAACACAAGAGGGTAAATACCATTTAAGAAATGTTCAAATATGTTTATGATAATTATCTTTACAATGTAAGTTCCATGTACACACAATAAACACAGGGTGAATGGGGGTGATAATGATAAAACAATTTGATGTGATTTTATTGTAGAATGTTGTTTGTAAAATGGGGGCAACTAAAAGACAATGTGTTTTATTTATTGGTTTGTACAGGATATTCATAAACTTTACATATAATATTCTGCATGATACAAAAAATATAGTTAGTATGTTTTTTTTTCTTCTTCTTCCTACTCTTCTTTCCATATCAATTTTCTATTCTCATCTCACTCTTTCTTCCCAATCCCCCACTCTTGCAACTTTCTGCCTGTCTGTCTGTCTCTCATGTTATACAATGTTAATTTTAATCATATTCTGGGATAGCCCTTGATAAACGTCTTTGGTTTTGGGCAATTCCTCCATATTTAGGTTACATATGTTTTTTTCTTTGAATATCCTTGGTATTTTTTGTAGCTTTTGATATTGCTATTTTTTTGTAATTTTGTCATTTTTCAATCAACTCTTGTTTGTATTATTCATCATGTTTTTATATTGATCTATTTGAATATGGAAATAAATGGATTGAATTACAATAACACATGAATTGTAAAATGCACAGGTAAAAATATAATCCATGTGAGGTAGATACAATATATGTTATGGAAGTATGCAGTGTGCATCATATATATTTTTTAATTAAAAAATAGAGTTGTTAAAGCCTAATTTTAAACTCTATCATGGCAGTGAGAAATCTAAATGAGAAATGTAAACTAAAAGAAGAAAACGTTCATCTACTGGGAAAACCACAATATGGCATTCTTTTTGGTTTAAGAATAATATTATGTATGATGATGTGTGAACGTTGCCTTGACTCCTATATCAGCCATTACTTTCATTCTATTGTTATTCATCTATTGTTATGCCTAGTAAAGGAAACATGTTTCCCTCACCAATGCATTACTTTCCCATCATTCCTGAATGCATGCATCGTCATGTCAACACTCTTGTTGGGATGTCAACCTTGTAAAGAGCATTTATAATGCATTCCAAGAACTCCAAAACATGTTTCTACCACAGACCTGCCAACCTCTGGGAATGAAAAATTGTGCTCTGTGATAAAAAAAGTGTATTTTTCCAAAAGAAGTATATAAAATGCGTTGCGCGCTCGCTCATCGCGGCGCTCAAGCTGCATGCAAGCTAAAATGCGCACCGCTCTTGCATATGAAAAAAAAAACAACATTTAAACATGTGTGTATCTCACCCCGGATTCAACAAAATGATTGAAAAAAAAGTTACCTGAAATTACATTGATCTAATAACCATATTTGTGTATAAGTTTCATGAAATAGAGACATAGAGATGATTTTTCTCAATAAATCACAATTTTTGTATTCACAAATTTTTTTTCTCAATAAATAGGCCCCTAACGAGTTTGCATTTACAAAAAAATTTTAAACAAAAACATATTTTTTTAATAAAAAAAGTAAAAAAATGTATTAAATAGGCCAAAAACGTTGGCAGGTCTGCTACCCTCAAATGGGCGATAAGCATATTTTAGATGTTGTTTGAAGGTTTGCATGGTGGCATGTACAATTGCTGATGTGGTTTACGGTACACCATGTGGAGTGTTATAGAAGCAGTGGATAGAAGAGAAGTCCTGACTGTTGACTGTCCTGAAGACGGACAGTCAACCTGTCCGAAACGTCGAGTCTCTCTACTACTCATCATCTCTACTCGCCGACGCAAGCCAGCATCTCCTCATCAGCTCTACTATTCAAGCTGTTCTCACTCAACATTCCTTCTGGTTTACAGTCCTTTTCAGGACTATTCTCAAGAAAGAATACTCTATTCTCAAATCTCCACTTTCTCGCCTATCCACTTCCTTCTCTTCTTCTATCCACTGCTTCTATAACACTCCACATGGTGTACCGTAAACCACATCAGCAAAACTGCATATTTTAGGTTTGACAGATCAACTATTAATTTTGTACAAATTTGATTTTTATTTTTTATTTATTTATTTACTTATTTTTCCATCCTTTTCTTGTTAGCACAATATCTCAAAACTCCATCAATTTCCTTTAAAATTTGTATCAGTTAAGTGGATCTATTATGCCATGTACTGTATATAGAAGTTCAAGGTCAAAAGGTCATTGTGATGTCATCTACTGGTAGGTGCCATTTTGTAAATCACATCAATCATATCTTCATTATCAATTATCAAAAATAAATCATATTCACATTGTATCAACTTCAGGTCAAAGGTCAACTACCCATGTCATCAAAATCATGAAGAGGTCATGAAAAAACTTAAGAATGATCAAAATCACTTTTTGACCAAATAAGAGTACATTTCAGGTCATTTCAAGCACTTAAAAGTTTGCTTTACGCGTGTCACAGCGATTACACAACACATAATCGCCGTTGAAATAAATTATAAAAGAATAATTTTAGTGTGTTATAGTGTGTAGGCTAATGATACAGCTCAAGATAAAAATATTTTTTGACACCACAAGTAGTGCACTGGGAATTCATATTTTGAAGATTCAATGCCTATCATAATTTTTAACTTAAAATACGTTTCTAGTTGTTTGATGAAAAGGACAGCAATGAATTGAGTATGGAGCCCCATATTATCATAATTGATGGTTCATGCATTGAATCACAACAACCAATTAAAAGAATAGTTTTGAAACCAATCATAATGGTGGAACTCCCCTGAGCACATTACAGGTATACATGGTAGGCATACATCAACAATATTTTACTGTAAGAACCCTTCAAAGAGCACTTTTATTACGATAAAAGTGGAGGCATAGTTTCATTTTCATTAAATCATGACTGTAGAGGGGGGAAATAGCGATGTTGTTTTGAAACTTATTTGAAATATGAATTGTCAATTGAGAGTGGATATCAAATAACTTGAGCAGGTCAAAATAATATAATACTCTTTCAAAGCTGCAACTTATACACTTAATGTACTTTAAATTTTTGGTAAATAGGCCAAATAAAAAGTTATGAAGAATTACAACCAAAGATAACGTCAAAATCTTACCTTTTTATCCCCCAGTAAACGTACGATGTACTGCCTGGTAGAATCCTCTACACGATCATGAAGAAGGTTCTCCTCTCCGTTCTCTATCGCTCTCTCTGCCGCGAAACGTAGTTCTGAAATGAGTCGCGGAACATCTGCGTGTGATCCGTTTTCTTTTGGATGTGTGATGTTAACTTGATTGTTAGTTACTACAGGTCCATTATCATAGTCCATACCCTGTAGCCTGGTACCTACAAGAAATAAACGGATAAAATTATCACTATCCATCACAAAAAATTATAAACCCCCATCATAAAATGTCCAGGCTTTAAAAAGAAATTAATTTCCACACAAATGAATACCCTCCCTCCTTCTTAATCTCTCTCTCTCCCCCTCTCTGGAGAAGTTTACATGTAAACTGTCTTCCATATTTTTGAATCAATATTTTCTGAAACTTTCATCCTCTCCTTAATACCATAAGCATAGTTTGTTATTATCACTGCTAATGGATGGTTAATGTAGCACTAATGATTTTCAGTTTCGCAGTAAAAGTACCCATTCTCCATACCTTCATAGCCTGGTACCTACATGTATCTACTTCATGAAAATACCAGAAGAGATAAATAACTCAAATAACTCAAAATCTCAAATTAGAATTATTTCAATGAATTTAGGCCTTTATGTTTCCAGTAAAAGTTCAAGGTATGACCAAGTGCAGACATTCAGTTTGCTCAAATGCTACAGAAGCCTAATTCCTATATCACCTCACAACTTGTCTACATGATGTAGATAAATGTATGAGGTGTTTTAAAAATTCACAAAATACTATGTACAAGTTATAAATTGCGCTTGACTTGATTTGGAGAGCGAACTTCAAGAAAGAACCAATGAAGGTCTGTGCCTGTAGACTACATGTTGCGATAACTGTCTTTTACTATAAATATTAAGTGTACTTCATCTTGTAATGACCATCCATAATGACACTTAATATGTATTCTCATTGGTACTAATGATTTTCAGTTTCACTTATTAATAACAGAAAGTCTTTTCTAAAACGTGCGTTACAGATCTGGGGCCCCGTCTTTTTAAGAGTTTTTATTGATTCGCTCAATCGCAACTATCGAAAGCCAGCAAACTAAACATCTAAGATGCATGTTTGTTCAAAAAATATTTCTTCCTATCACTCTCATTTAGAATTTAGAAATGGGACAGAAAATTTCCAGACTCTCATTTCAATTTATAAAGAAGGTCTACTGTACATGTAGGCCCTACAATGATGTACAAACAAATGTTCCATACTGATGTAGGCCTACATGTAGATATTTCAATGAACTAAAAATAAAATTCAGATAATTTATCAGTTTGCCATAAGAATGGCAAACAACATACAATAATACAGGTATTGACACCAATTACATGTACATGTACTCACCTCCATCTGTATCACGTGTCCTCACAAAACTAACACAGAATATATATCACTAATCAACAAACATTCCAAGATATGATGATCATATTCCAAACTATATTCCTATAACTAGTCCAGAACAAAAGACCAGAAGCATTAAAACATGAGAGTGTACAGTACATGTAATACACATACAATGTAATGTACATACAGTATGTTCTCTCTCTGTAACATACCATAACAATTGCTCACTCATTGTATAAATGCAGTGATGACAAAAGTATTTGTATTAATCTACACTGCAATACCCACATTCAAGTCCCCTATTGTATCAAATCCCGAGTTTAGAACCCATAGAAGGTTCCTATAATTCCTCTTTCTTTTTTCACCCTGTGGGTTTTCTTTATCTCTCATGCATGACATCAAAATAGACCTGTTTTCATCAGGCTTGTCAAATGATTTTAACAGACTCATTTGCCGTAAGCCAATCGTAATCAAGGATTTCAGTAGATTATAACAAATTGTCAGGGAAAAATCACGCCTTTCATGGAATGCTCCTTAGATTTCTTCAGCATTATTATCAGAAATACTGTAAAATGTTCAATACTGATCTGGCAAACTCACTCAATAAAATTAATAACCTAACAACATTCATAACCACCATGTAATTGCCATTGTTTGCAACTGTTTTTTATTGGGAATCATATGTTCAAAGCACAAAGTATTTGATATTCAAATAAAAAAAGAAAAAATTGAGAGTGCGACACCATTCATTGACTTGATCACTTGCAAATCACCTGCAATGTGCATATAAATGTTGTAAAACGGAGCTTAATTTATAAAATGTCATAACTCTCCAAATCCGATTTTTGATGAAATTTTCAGAGTTAAGTTTCTTCAATATTTCTCAACTTTATTCATCATATTTTATTATGTAGAGGTGGACTGAGTAGGATTGAACAAGAACTCAAGGCTTTCAAGAGCTAATATAGACTGATGGAAACATACAACAAAATGAATAGTTAGAATATAGGGTAATGACAGTCAACCTTAAAGATAGATTAATATGATATCAATCTTTGTGGGGTTTTTTTTACATTCATAATAATGATAGTGAGTTTTTGTATTGAATTTTATCAATTTCATAGAAATTCTCATGAATATATGAGATTATATGTAAAATACAGCAGAATAACAAAGTAAGACTACTACATGTACATGATGTACATGTATGTCAATATTGTTGAGTCTTTGAACATATTATTTGTTTGTTTACTGTACTCGAATTTCTAAAAGTATCATGAACAATTTACTGCATTGTAGGCCTACATCATTACAAAAATTATCAAACTGAGCTTGCATAATTTAAGTGGTCATCTCCCTGTGATTTGAGGCAATTCAGACAGAATTTATCTGAAAATTTTGTTCCCCATAAAATAATTTTCTTCTCCCATACATATGCACACTGAACATGTACATGATCATTGACAGTATTCATCAAAAGAGAAGAATTGAAAAGGAGAGGAAACTTCAATTGTGATTTCACCCCTCTTTCTTCCTAAAAAATAGTTCAAAATCCTATCTAGCATCCCTGATGATATGATGCCAAAGAAAACATCAAGGAATATCTGTGTAAAAGATGATGAATATGACAATATAACGAGTCAGAGGAGACTATTAATTACATCTACATGCCTCATAGGTTTAGTACAATCCCTCTACTATACCCAACTCATAGGGTAATCCCATACTCATCATACCAATATCAGTATTATTAAAATGAGAACAACCTGTGGATAAAAATAGCTGTGAAATAAAAAATCAAAGAAATGGAATATTATCATTGAGCTTTTGGAATAATTTTGGTCACCTACCTGTAGTACCATATGAAACCTGGGGATGTTTCACAAAGATTTAGAGTTGTACGTATATGCCTAGTTGCATGTGTTACAAAAGGCATGACTGCATTGGTCAGATCATGCAAAAAGGCGGTGCACTACTGCGTAAATTATTAATCAATAAGATTGATATGCGTCGGCATTAAAGTGCGACTCTAGGTCATACTTAAATCTTTGTGAAACACCCCCATAGCCCTTGTCATCATTAGCACTTAAACAGAAGGCCAAGAAGCTGGTTAATATGGAGATGGTAATGTACATGGTTTAAGGTATGACTGACATTGCGGCAGTGTTGTAGTTTGGCAGGATGTGAATCAATACTGTGAATCTCACGAATGATCCTTAAATCCAACCATGATACCGTTACTCATCCACCAACAATGAGACATTGTGCGCTACCACAAAAGAAGATTGGATATTTTGGGAGATTCTTTATTTTACAATAAGTATTAAAAGTTGATCGACTCATGCGGTCAATCCATTCATTCATCCATCCATCAAGTGATTCCGTCATTGATTTATACTTTAATTCATTCTTTTTATTAAATTTCTTTCTCAATATTCACATGAACAAACATTTATTAATTCATTCATTCTGTCTTCATTCGCTATTCTAAATTCCATGGATTTGCAGGTAAGTATGAGAAATATGAATTCTCAACAAGTTGGGAGAATTCCCTTTTTTAAATTTCCACTCAATGACAATAATACACAACTGCTTGTTTGAAAATAGGGGTTGAATTGTTTTTAAAAAAATTACTAAGGTCTATTTTTTGTTACTGAAATAAAGTTCCTAATTCCTATATTCATCTAACCTTATTATAAGTTGTATAAAACTGTTGCAAATACGATTATTAAAAACATTTTAAGAAAGCTATGACAACAAATGGATCAATAAAAAATCTGATCTTACCTGCTATGATATCATCCATCTGTTCAAGAGCAGCAGCCAACATCTGGCTCGCATCTGATGCTAAATTTGTCATCTTTGTTGCTATGGTAACACTGGTTTTCTAACAGATTACAATGGATTCTGAAGCTTCATGTACCTATCAAATGGAAAGAAAATATACAGAAACATAATCCTTTTATTTCTTAAAATGTTTTTAAATCAAATTTTCAGGAATTTTACTGCAAATCACTAAACAACTCATTATCATATCAATTACTATTAACATCACCAGGTAATTCAAAAGAATAGATCAATATTAAACCTGAAAAGATGAAGGTATATTTCAATAGACAGTTTATCATGTTCTATTCCCTTTGTAGAATTTTTTAAATAAAGATAAACCCGTGCATTTTAAAAAGTATTTTTGTATCAACATCATTGTGCTGCAGTACAGGTGTATTCTGGGTAATAGAGTATACATGTAATGGTGCTCAAAAGTGAACTTCACAAAAAATGAAAGTGCTCAAGTTCTGCCATGTTTTAGATATTAAATTGTGAAGTATTGGTGATACAGTATTACATTCAATGAAGCTTGTTTTTCCGGGCTCACCAAACACTATTGTTGTTGTCTACATTCAACACTCAACATGAAGGAGTGCATTTTGCAGTGGGGTTCACTAACTTTTGAGCACAACCTGAACTGTTATGTGCCAGAATCTGATTTTATAGAGAACCTTTGTGATGAATATGCTTATCTTCATATTTTGCAGGAAGAATATTTCAAGATCAATCCTTAGACTGAATTACAGTGACATGATATAAACTGTTAAAAGATGGTAACAGGTTTCTCCAATATGAATCCAACTAATGGAAAATGGAAGGTAAAAAAAGCTTTTTGCTTGCTAATGGCAGAGTGGCAAATAAGGAGAGAGAGGTAGAGAAAGAGAGACAGTGAAAGAATAATCAATTAAAGTCTTTGAATCCCTCTGAAGAGCTTAAGATGGGCTGCTATGGAAACCTGAAACATAATGACCTATAAAGTTGTAATCCTCATAAAAACAGGCCAATCCCTTCCCTACTAGCGATTTCAAGTCACGTTTATGCTTCAACTTTGGAGAGAGGTCACAAGACCCAGCACGTCTCTACAGCTATTGACGCAGTTCCTTCTTCTATTATCCATCACAACTACACAGAGACACAAGTATGCTGCTTCCATCTGTTCCCATGGAAACGACATCATCTTCTTCACTCCCACATCAATTAAAAAACAAATCCTCCAAGTCCTAATGCTGCCATTAATCTAAAAGCTCATACATTTATTCATGTGCTTACCCTAGATTGTCCCAGGCTTCTATTTGCTCACCCAGATCTCTAAAGGATTCCAATGGTTTTGGCTCAATCGAAGAGTAGTGTGGTCTTGACACCTTCTTTCCACCAATATCTCAGCTTTCAACAACAAGTTCTGAATGTTCTCTTGGTCGCATTACCAGTATACTTTAACCGTGATATTCTAGTCAGTCCACTTACTCCTTGCTTCTAAAGTAGTCTTTGAAACTCTCAAAGGATGTCATGCAGCGGACGATTTCCCTGATGGTATCAGTGCACCCTGCCACCACCTCTCCCACCCCTAACGTTCTGGGAGTAAAGTAGATGATGCGGTCTAAGCAGGGGATATCAATAATGGGATGGTCTCAATGATGAACGGCTCTCCCACCCCTGGCCACTCCACGTTTAAATCCGAGTCACAGCCCAAGAAACTGATGCTGGCTGATAGGGAAGTCAGAATGATGTCATGATAACACTGCCAGTCAGGTGCTGAGCATGGAATGTCTTTGATCTCTTGAGACGGACAGCAGAAAATAGATTCTGGTCATGTGACACACCGAGACCATCTCACCTTTTCATTCCTGTAGCAGGAGAATAAAGATCATTAATGATAAAACACACGGCAAATAATTGTACCTAAACACTGTGCTTTCGCAAAACTAACAATTTTAACCCATGATACAGATACATGCACGCTATGCACATTAACATCAAGATTTATTTACTTTTCCTCTAGAAATGAGCAACAATCATTAAATATTTGTATTTGTTTTCATACTTTAAGAAAAGAACATGCACACAAAAGAGCAACATATTATAAATTAATTAATTAATTAGACCTGATAAATTACCTATAGGCTGTGACAATTCATAAGTAATTAAAATGGTAACCTGTTACTAATGCAATCTTTGTATTTCTTGTTATGAAAGCATTTTGTAGCTCATAACGATCCTATATGAAGCCATGCCCAGCAGGTAAACCAGCATGCACTGTTAATTATCACCATTAGATGTCAAAGCCCAATCTAATTAACCAAACCAAGTACTGAAATGTCAATGAAACAATGACCAATAATGTTTCTGGTGCAGACTGTAGAGTAGTTATAGTCTACAGTATCCCACACACTCCACCTTCCCCCTTTCAAATCTTTGGGATTTTTTCTCTCCCTCCCTCTTGCTCACATTCCCCCTTTCTTTTTTCTTTCATCTCTCTCCTCTCAACCCCCTCCTCTTGTCTTTCTCCCTCTCTTTCCTCAATTTTCTTTTGCTCTTCTCTTTGTCCCTTTCATTACCCACTCCCTCTTCCTTCTCTTCTCAATTTGCCCCCCCCCCCTTACTCACTGCTTACTTTCTTCCTTGTAGTCGGCAGGCCATTTCATTGTATCTTGTTTTTGCGTGGTCTGGTCAGTGGTGTTAGAAATAAAATTCATGATAACCTTCCAAATATTATAAAACATGCATAAACACTTTGTTCTCCTCACGATTATGCTCCCAAATGTATGAAATTAAATCATTCTGACGTTTATTTCAATGGTTATTATTGGTGAACAACTGCAGTTATAAAACACGCTGGCTTCTGGTTTACGTGATTCCGGCCAATCAGAAGGCAGCATTTACGGGCTCGTTCGCGATTGACTTCTACGCCATGTACGTTGACAACCAAGATGGCGACCGACGCTGCGGCTGCTGGTTCGTCAGCAGGTTCAGAATTAAAGTGTTTTATTCACTTCGAAAATACTTCTGATGATATAAACGCATTTAATGCAACAACTTGGGCGAAATCTTTGACTAGTGCTGCGATTTGGAAGAATTCTGACGGCAAAAAGGCCAACATTGCATCAGCTTTTCTTGCACTAATCGACAGCGACAGCGTTGATGAAATTCCACAACAAGCTGGTTTTCATCGGAAATGCTACCAGCAATTTACAGATAAAACAAAGGTTGAGCAAGCTAAAAGAAAGCAGAAGAAAGCAGAACTGGAAGATGAAGGTGAGTTTACTTGAGAATATTTTCACGGGAAATTGCAAGTGATCATTTACTTGTGATAGGCTCTTGGCCTAGTAACCCAGGGGCAGGGGGCTCCCGGCCGCGTAGCGGTCGGGAGCCCCTGGCCTTGTAGTACTAGCCCAAGGCAAAGATCATGAACATGATGAACAGGCGACTAGGCCCTATATTTTTAATTGCAATGTAGGAAATCATTTCTTATTTCAGTTAAGAAAAAAAAACATGGTTAATGATCAGGTAATCGCATGGACTTTTAATCAAATGAACGGTGCCAAATATTGATTAAAAATTCATGCGATTATCCGATCATTTATGCCTAACCATGTTTTTTTTTTCTAAACTGAAGTAAGAAATGATTTCTTACATGCATATTCGCCTGTAATCATGGCTTACCTTAGCAATGTTAGTGTCTAGATCTAGATGTGACTTAAGATAAGTCGAGTTGAGTTGAAACAAATTGACCCCCCACCATTGGTGAAATGGCGCTTATTTAACATGTTTAAAAATATAAAAATTAAATACATCATAATCATGATAATAATATGATGCAATACATACCGATACATGTCTTTGACATGCCATCGTGTATGTATTGTTGGTAAAGCTGGCCAGCGCCTAGAGGGATGGAATGCTGCCCAAATTTTCATTCACGTAAAGAGATCCAGACCTATTTTGGATTGTGCCTGTCATTTTGCAGTTACGTTTTGTTATTGACTATTCATTTTTTATTGTGTATGATGCAATACATACCGATGCATGTCTTCGATATGACATCGTGTATGTATTGCTAGTAAAGCTGGCCAGCGCCTAGAGGGATGGAATGCTGCCCAAATTTTCATTCACGAAAAGAGATCCAAACCTATTTGCGGTTGCAAAAGAGCCGAACTAAAGCATTTAAAGCAGGCCCATTATGACCCTTTTTTAAAGGGTTTGTTTTACATCATAATGCAATTAAACGTGTGTTTTTGTCACTGCATGGTGTACACATAAATAGTCCTCTTGTTCCCCTTGATGATACATTCTTCTGTGATAAATGCTCCTTTTATCATCTTGCAATTATATTATAATTTATTTTTTGCAAGCAAATTAGTGTGTTTCACACTAGGAAATTCCTGATACTGTTATTGAGAAACTGAATGATGATTATTAGAATAATTACTGAAATTTATCGTTTGAAACCCAGAATTATTGACATAAAATAATTGAATAAAAATGTGCATATGCGTATCACTTATCTATTATTTAATTACTCTTTTCGTTTTATTTTTATTTTTTCCCAGATTCATCAGAAGAACCAGAGCAGAAGAAGCCACGAAGAGAACTACGATCCAGAATGGCAGCCACCAGTTCCCGTCGTTCTATGCATGTACTCCCAGCAGAGTGTATCATCTGTCAGAAGAGTGGACGGTTGGATGTAAAGAAGAAAGGAAAGCGTGTGAAGGAGCCACTTTCCAACTGTGAGATAGTCAATGGAGGGCGAATTCTAGAGCAGGCTATCAACGAGCAAAATACTCGCATCTTACGCCTCATCCAACATCAAGATTGTGTTGCCATAGAAGTCAAGTACCATGCAACGTGTTACCTGAATTACACGCGACCTTTGACAAGGAAAGGAAACAAGCAGCAGCATGACAGGCACTACACTGAGTCATTTAAGAAGTTCTGTAAGGATGTAGTGGAGGAAAAGCTGATTAAGGAGGAGAAGGCATGGGAGTTGGTCGCGCTCAAGAAAAAATTTGTCCAAGTTGTAGCCGAAGTTGAGAAGGTGGATGCCAGTTCGTATAAGACAAACAGTTTGAAGGGTCGACTACAAAGTACATACCCATGTCTAAGATTTGCAAGACCGAAGAATCCTAATGAGAGCGACATTGTGTATGCTAAGCAGCTTTCGGCAGAGACCCTTTTTGCTAACAGCAGGGCTTCTGTTGATGGACCGTCTGGTACTGACATCAGCACAGACTCGGAGGAAGATGAAGGCTTTGTTTTACAACGAAGTAGAGCAACAGGATCCACTCTGACAGAGATGTACAACAGCGCCATATATTTGAAGAAAGAAATTGAAGATATACCAACACAAACTATGCCATGGCCACCAGACTCAACACATCTGACACTGGACAAGGCAGAGAAGATCGTTCCAACTAAGCTCTACAACTTCCTCTCATGGATGGTTGGTTTCAATGAAGATCCTGAAGGCGATAAGTTTGTAACACTGCCAGAAGAGCAACATAGACGGATATTGTCCCTGTCGCAGGATATCATATATCTTACTTCAAAGGGAAGGAAGGCAATGCCAAAGCAAACATCACTCGCCATGGCTGTTCGCCACATCACTGGGTCAGCACAACTGATTGGGCTTCTAAATGGCTTCGGACATGCCACGTCCCACACCAAGGTCCTCGAGCATGATACTGCGCTGGCCAAGAAGGAGATTCAAAATGGCGAAAACAAAGTACCATCTTGTCTGCAAGAAGGAGTTTACACCACACTGGTGTGGGACAATAATGACTTTGGTGAGGAGACACTTTCGGGGAGAGGCACAACCCACAACACTAACGGGATTGCCATTCAGCATAAGCCAGCTCCAATAGATCAACCACCAGAGACATCTGTTTCAGTCAAGAAGACAAAAGAACGAACACTCAAAGCACCAGAAGAGGTACTTGTGCCATTTTTTGGTACCAAGAAGGCCAATCCGCCACCACTAGGACGTGAACTGAAGCTTCAAAAGGAAGAGCCTGAGTACTCCAAACCGATCCAGGCTGCAAGACGTATAGACAAGGGCTACTTTATCACCAAGTATCCTGTACCAGACAGTAGCCGCCTTCTGCCAGGATGGACTGGATATAATCAGATGCTTGTCAAAAGCATTCCACCAAAGGCAACCGTAGCTTATCTTTCAGTCATCGACGCCTCACCCACACAAATGAATGCTGTCAACACTGTGCTTCATCGAAGTATTGACATCGCTGACTCGTTGAAGTTAGACTCTGTCGTTGTTGTGGTAGACCAGGCAATATATGCTAAGGCGCAGTCCATACGGTGGCAAACTCCAATCTTCCAGAAACGAATAGTACTGCGGCTTGGAGCATTCCATACTGCCATGACAATGCTGGCCTGTATTGGGACAAGATTTAGAGATGCCGGACTGGAGGATATCCTCATCGAATCTGAGGTGCTTGCTGGTGGGTCAGTCAATGGAGTCATGACAGGACGACAGTACAACAGAAGCATCAGGTGCCACAAACTTATGGCTGAGGCACTTCATCGAATGCGTTGGAAGACATTTCTAGAGTCCCTGCCTGAAGAGGAAGCTGGTGAGTATACAGATGTCATCAAGAATCTCCGCAGTGCTTTTCCATACCAGGCACACATAGACTTGATTGATGATACCACATTTGGCAGATTGACAGCAGCATATGACCTGTATGTGTCCGAGATGGCAAAGTCAAATCCAACCTTTGCATTTTGGTGCTCATACTTGTCAATGGTGGACACGCTCCTGCAGTTTACACGAAGCTCCAGAGAGGGAAATTGGCAACTGCATCTAGCATCCATCCGATTCATGATGCCATGGCTGTTCAGCTATAATCGGACAAACTATGCACGCTACTTGCCAGTCTATTGGATGGAGATGCAGGAACTACCAAGCACGCATCCTACCATTTATGCTGAGTTCCAGCAAGGCCACTTTGCAGTGCAGCGACAAAATGAGTATGGATTCTCTGGCGTACCATGTGACCAAACAATAGAGCAGACAGTCAACAAAGACTCCAAAACAAGAGGAGGCCTTAAGGGATTTACCGTCAACAAAGGCGCTGTGAACAGATGGACGGCAGGACACCATGAGCGAGCAGCCATTATGAGGCAAGTTGAGGAGATGGCAGGAAAGGGTCAAAGGTCATGCTTCCGCAAGGACCTCACAGAGAGCCGCATGAAGCGAGATGAATCAGATGTGGAGTCCATCATCGACACCATCTCAAGTCTCACTAATCCATTTGAAGAGGCAACTTCAACTGATATAGTTCATCTTGCTTCTGGTGTTCTTGCATCATCAGATATAACTAGGGATCTGTTGGCGGCAGAAGAAAAGGGTGATGCAAGCTTCATGCAGTACTGCCAGGAAAGACTGCAAAAGGAAGACAAGGCCTTTACAGACACAATACGTAGATCAACGCTAAAGACTTTCAGCAATATGATGAAGAAATCAGTGTCTAACATTAAAGGGAAGGAGATGGTGCTGAAGAGCGACCGAGATCTGTTCGCCCGCCTTGTCATCATAGGGAAAAGGAGACAGGTCGACTTGCGTAATATGATGACCTATTCACTTGGGCCATTGCCACTGTCCATCGCCAAAGCTGATGGCTCGCTAATGAAAACCAACAAGGCCAAACTCCTGCACGTGTTAGAAGATCTGCACATGCCTACAGCACCTGAAGAAGGTCACACCAGAGTTCCTCCTCAACCTCCAAAAGGTGGCATATGGATCGTAGATGCTATGGCCCTTCTTCAAATGATGAAGAACATTCCAAAGACATTTGGTGAAGTGGCGATGAGAGTGTTCAAGCAGCTTATGAACTTAACACTTGAGACTCAGACCAAGTCCATCCATTTCGTTACTGATACGTACCCTGACGTAAGCATAAAAAATGCAGAGAGGACAAGACGGGCGACAACTGGATCTCAAAGAGTCCGCATCAGAAAGCCAGATCAGAACACACCAAAGCAGTGGAAGAAGTTCCTTGCCAACAGCCATAACAAGCAAGAACTGATCAGCTTTCTATTTACAGAGTGGCAGAACTATGATGCTTACAAGCTGAAAGGTGTGCAGTTGGTAGTGGCACATGAAGACAAATGCCATACAATAGCGGCAGATGTCAACGGAGCTGTGACGTGTTCGCAAGTCGACAGTCTTTGTTGCAACCATGAGGAGGCAGATACCCGCATGCTATTGCATGCGAAGTATATTGGAGAAACTTCGAATGCCACCCCAGTCATCATCAAGTCCCCAGACACAGATGTTTTTGTTCTGGCAGTAGCACATGCTAAGGAGATTACTTCACCTCTTTATTTTCATACAGGCAGAGATGACAAGAAGAGAACTATCGCTATAAGCCCCATTCAACAAGAACTTGGAGAATCATTGACAAGTGCTCTGATTGGTTTCCATGCGTTCACTGGCTGCGATTCCGTCAGCTCGTTCTATGGAAAAGGGAAGACAAAGGCCTTTTCATTACTGAAGAAATTTCCAGCACATGTGGAGACATTCAAGCAACTTGGCGATTCTCTTGACGTCCCTGCAGAAGTATATGATGGACTGGAAAGATTTGTTTGTCACCTGTATGGTCATAAGGATGTACCTAGTGTCAATGAAATCCGGTACATCATGCTCAAGACTGCAACCAGAAGTGAAATTGTAATGCCACCAAACCAGGATTCACTGCAGAAACACATCCAGAGGGCCAGTTTTCAGGCAAGCATCTTCAAAAAGAGCCTTGTTCAAGACCAAGATCTGCCATCGCCAGTCAACCATGGATGGAAAATTGAGGATAGTGAGCTTGCCATTGACTGGATGGATCTGGCACCAGCACCAGAAAGTGTTCTCGAACTGGCATTCTGCAAGTGTACGCGCTCAAAATGCAAGGCAGAAGATGCTGACGATGGATGCTGTTCTAATCTTGGCCTTCAGTGTACAGACCTATGCCAATGCAAAAACTGTGACAACTTGGAACCTCTGATAGCTGACGAAGATGCAAATAATCCAGCAAGTGATTCTGATGATGAGGAAGGAGAAGATGATTTTGATGAGGAGGAACACTATTAAAGTAAGTAACTAAGCTTAATATTGCTCATATTAATGTTTGCCCATTCATTTAGTTGAGCTAAGACAGGCACTAACCACATGGGGCAGGCGCAATTTCCGGCACATTAATCCAAGAATTGCGCTGGTTCTTATTTAAAGCCCTGATGAGGAATAAAAGTATATTCTGGAAAGGTCCTATTTGGCAGTATTTGAAACTCCACATTTGTGAACTGATATCTGGCTTGGCTTCTTGGAGGGCTTGACAAATCATACTGTAATAAGTTCTGGAAAACAAACAAAAACTCCAATGTTTATTGAAACATGAAGACACCAATATTTCACCGTTGATTACATGAAATATTCAGTATTATTTTATATGCATCAAGTGCACGTGAAAACTTAAAAGAGCCACTGGACAGCATGCTTTAGTTTATCAGGAGATGCCACAAGTTCATAATTTGCCCAAAACATACTGAAAATCACTTAGAACAAATTTGCAACACATACTACTCTTCCCTTTTTAAGGCGGCCCTCTACCTTCAATGATAAAAAAAATCATTTAACAAATCATTAAGAATCAATCATTTGTCATACAACTTTGTAACCTTGCACAGGTCAAGGTCGAGGTAAAGGTCAAAAGGTTATTTCCGTCCAAATTTTAGAGCGATTTTTCGATGTTTATGCATTTGTTTATTTTTCAATCTGATTTCTTCCATCGCAGGAGCTGTTGATCTCGGTTTATCCTGATCATTCTTCTGCGAGGACTGGTGTCTCAGAAGGAACACGCACAGGGGAACAGCTTCTGCTCTTCCGGCTTGTCGGTCTTCTTGGTGACTTTCCCGAAGCAAACTGTTGGATGAACGTGGGGACCATCATGAACTTTTTGGTAAACTAGTCGAGGTTTAGGAAAACATTTCATTGTCCCTCAGCCAAATTTTGGAGACCATCAATATCTTTAAAACTATGGTAGCTTTCTTGATTTGGCCTCCCTTTTGAAATTATTGTGTTTTTTATTCATTTTTTTTCTGAAAAATTGTCAATTTTTTTGATTGGCCATATCCCATTAACTAAGGTACCTAGCAAAAAAGAATCATAAGGATAAAGGTCATCATCCAATATTGATGTGTACCAAATTTGAAACAAATCTGAAAAAAAATAAACAAATGCATAAACTTTGAAAAACTTTGAAAAATTGCTCTAAAATATGGGCGGAAATGACCTTTTGACCTTGACCTTTGACCTTCATTTTCCCTCCATTTTTGGAAGCGCCAATTATTCTTATATAAGTGTGCAAGGTCACAATGTTGTATGACAAATGATTGATTTTTAATGATTTTTTAAAGTGATTTTGGACATTAAATGTAGAGGGCTCCCTCTCTTGTTCAAATGCCATTTCACTAATTAGCTGATTATCTCATTAATGGGATCATATTTTTTCGGAGAACAAAATGTTTTTTTCTTCAATAGCAACCATACAACGAATTTATAATGTTATATTCTAACACCAGTCATCAGACCACGCAACTTTTTAAAGGAAGCCTTAACATTGGTATGGCCTACAGTCTATTGCTATCATCAGCTGATCAAATAAATTTTGTCTCAAAAAGCAAGCACTGTCATAACAATCAAATGTTCTTAATTCAAGATTTAAGTGTTGTTGCATCAAAATCTTTCAGCTGATGAAAGATTGCTATTCATACCACCCAAATTAAATTGAACTTGGCAAATTTCCGAGTTCAAAACACACTAATCTGTCGATTCATTTAAGAATTTTAATCTAAAAAAAAAACAAAAATAAGAAAAAAAAAACTGATGTTGCTGATTTGAAGAACAAGGGCTGATACAATTCTGACATAAAATGATAAAAAGGTTTTGCATGAAGCCTGATGTAACAAGCAATTTGATGTGTCCCAGTGGATTAGTCTTCTGACTTTGAAACAGAAGGTTATGGGTTAAAAATCCCAGCCATGGTGTAATTTCCTAAGTAAAAAAAAATTATACACAATGTGCTGCACTCTGCCTAGGTGAGGTAAATGGGTACCTGGTACATTCCTTGACATACTGTGCACTGCCAATAATTTTGGCCATCAGCTAAAAAGCCAGGATAATAATATCCAAGTCCTTTGGAAGCACATAGAGACATTGTAGTCATTCCGCCCTTTCACACGGTAAAAAAATGTAATTTGAATGATGATTCCCGTGAATAATAGGGTAATGACAAATATTTAGCACATGTGAAACCAAACTAGAACATGATTAGAATCACAAACGCTAATCACAGTCACGATTACAATATTTAGCAATCATCATTCAAGATTCACGTGTGAAAAGGCCCATTATGTGATACTTGGTGACATGACTTAATATCATCCTGCGACATTTGCTCTGGTCTCAGAAGGCATAGGATTGGAGTTAGGATTGTATCAGAGTTTTGGGTTTATTTCGTTTTGAAGGTTAGGTTTCATGTTTGGCTTTAATGTGTAGATTTTTCATCGGAGCAATTGTCGTTGGAGAAAATGTCATGGAATCGTGATACGCATGTGCTGTACAAGTTACTAGAGACTTTTAGGAGCAGTGAACGAGAACGACGTAGTAGTCGTCTGATCGTTCGAGTCAACGTCGTCATCTGCCCTTGTTCACTACAGATGCGAATACTTTAGATTTCACTCGACTTGTTCATGTACATATCCACGAGAAACAGCGCGATAACCAGCGAGTCATGACACGCTGCCCGACCCGGAAGATCTGGCGTACCATCGCCTGGCAACCCGGTCAGGTAATGCGAAGATGCAACTTGTGCACACTTGCCCTTTCACTTGCTTTGATTCCTTTTTATGCGAATTAGGATATCAATATATATTTTGGAGATCAGAAAGCAATTTCAAATATGATAAACATAATGCATCATACAATTAATTTTTTGAAAAGTCACTGAAAACTGTGTTTTAAAAGGGTAAGGTTGATCTTCATGCTGGGCTTGAACAGTTAAAATGACGTCACTCATGTGCACATCGACTATGACTTTGGAGAACCGCAAAATGGATGTGGCAAGGTTCTCAATTCTGATAGTGGATGTGTGTGAGGACCTGAGGCATATGGAACGCCAAAAAATGTCATCTCGTATCAGTCGTCTCTGTCGACGTGCATTTCTAAAACTGCTCACTATTAAACATTAAGCTGAGCAATTGACTGTGGGAGAGATTTCTAAGATTGATTAAATTGATTATTGCATGATCAATCTTATTTCATTTCCATAAGCTGTATTTCATAGGGCCCTGCTTGTTTTGTGTAGGAAACATTGTTTCCGTCAGTGAGGCAAAGATCTGAGAACTTCTGAAATAAAGTGATGTTGCCAATTTTAAGAACAAATGCTGATCAATACTATAACATAAATTCCAACATGAATGTGTTCTAGTCTGACAGGAGTAATGGCATGATCTGATTGTTTTGTGCAGGAAATAGTGTTACTGTCAGTCAGTGAGGCAAAGATCCGAGAACTTTCCTATCATGAAACCTTCAGGAAACAATCGGGTTGGGCAAACCTCCGATACTCACATCCGCTCTTTATTCATTCATCTTTTATCTACATGTAGTTTGGACTTTCACTTTGGTTCTTTGCAATCAGATGAAGTGCACTCACAATGGATATAGCTCTATTCTAATTTTGGTATGACCTTAAAAAATGATTAATAATAGAATATTGTTTACAAAGCCACAGTCGTTTGTTTGACCGGCTGGTCTCCAAAATACAATTTTTAATCATGTTGAAAGTTGATAATTTTCTGATGCTCATAATTTTGTGCTTTTACAATATTACCACAGCAGATATTTTTATCAATTTAAGGAATAAATTCTATCCTTTAATAATTTGCAAATTTTTTTACAATTCAAATCTAATTTTTTGTAAATATTTAAATTTCAGGAAATACTTATTTAACAAAAAAATCACACACAAAAATCTTGAAATAAATACAAGCAGAATGTAGGTAGGTTTTTTTTTTTTACAGTTTCTGCATACAGATTGCCACACTACAGATACGATGGTTTTATAAAAGATGCTTTGTAAGGATGGTGATTTGCCACTTCATGATGAATTTTAATCTTATCTTTTTCTTTATATGTTAAGAATTTTTATCTAAAATTTGGTAAGTCAATAGATAATAGGAAATGAAGGTCACTCAGAATATACGAAAAACTCAATTTGAAAATTTGACAAAATATTAGGTTTTGACCCGTTTGAAAAATCACTGACGATGTTAGCTAAGGCCTCCCTCAGCTGCATGGATAGTACAATAATACCCCTTTCATAAACCCAATTATAAGGCTAATAGCAGCATAATTTGGTCATAAAATCGGAGGACCAGAGTTATCCGCATTATTTTGATGCGGCAATTATCCGCATCGGGACCAGATTTTGGCTTTGTGAACACATTTCGAAAGTAATGCGGATAATTGCCATGGAGCGGTCACAAGGTCACCCTTTTCCAATGCAACCGCATCGG
This sequence comes from Lytechinus variegatus, assembly GCF_018143015.1. NCBI lineage: Eukaryota > Metazoa > Echinodermata > Echinoidea > Temnopleuroida > Toxopneustidae > Lytechinus > Lytechinus variegatus. The sequence continues at coordinate 11,936,389 of NC_054748.1, read as the reverse complement.
AGGGGGTGTGTGCGGTTGCCATGACGATTATCCTCCTTTTTCAGGACAGGCGCTTGTAAAAATAGTGCCGATTATTTTCGGAGTTTATGAACGCAATTTTTATTGAATTATCCACATTACTCAATAGGCGGCTAATTGGAAGATAGGTTTATGAAAGGGGTATAAAAGCTCAAACCAGCTTGTATAAAAACGCTTGGCCAGCATACTCTTATCTGTAGATGAGGGGGGAATGTAAGGTGAGATTTGTTGATGTTTATCACTTTCCTTTTGTTCAGTCTCACTTTCAGTGTCTGCTTTTTTAATTGGGTTCTAGCCAGTCCAATGAACCTAAATGACCCCCACATTAAAGTGCACACCCAATATTAAACTACATTTAATCTCGTGTCTTCAAATTTTAATCTGGTTTGAACTTTCACCACTGTAATAAAATACCTAATTCTACTGACTATTTGCAACAAATCTTTATGCATAAGACTTTGCTTTTATAATGGTTGTGCTGAATCTCAATTGTAATATCTATCAATATTAGCTCCTGGTTAGGTATTTTCTGAGAGAATATTCATGACAAATTTACAAATATCGGCACTTCATTAATTTTAATAGGACTGTTGAGTACATTGTAAGCTGTATTTTTTCAAACTGTCATAAATGTAATTTAACACAATTAGCCAGACTACAGTACACATACTGTAGATGGACATGTTAAATGTTATTCCTAAGTTTTACAAGATACTGAGCTCTTTTTGATATTATCATTGGTTCTGCTTTATAAATAGGAAACCACATTGAATACATAATGCTTTTAATAATTCCTATAGATTGGATTGATTCTATAATTAATGCATAATCAATGTACATTCCAAATCTGATCTAGGGGTCTAAATCAATCAAACTAGGTTTACTCATCAACGATTTTGTTTTCATCGCTAATTTTTTTATCCTTCTTTCCTCTAGTGTGAATGAACCTCATCACAAGTGATGGAAAACGATTTTACCATGGTTGAGTTATTGAGATATTGGGCATCCACCCAGTCATGCAGTCATTCAGTCATGCCATAGCGAGAGCCAGGGACACCAGCTAGGCAGCTAGCCAAGGGGTGACTGTCCACTCTGAAGGTACATGTAGCCTGTCCAAAGGTAGTCTGACGACAAGGTCCTCTAAAGTTGTGAATCTTATGATCATTTTCAGAGTCAATTCTTTTGAAATGGCAAAAATTACATGTGGGCTCAGGGCAACTTTCAACAAATGCACAAAAGAGCATTGGGGCCAATTGCACGAAAGGGTCTTTCCAATGACCGTCTTTCGTGTCACCCATCTTTTATGATGCACTACATGTATATATAATCCGGATATTTCTGAAATTTATGATAAACAAATAAACTTTGAGCTAGCTTTTACATCAAGTTTTATACAATTTCATGATACATCATTTTATAAACAAAGAATTTGTTGACTTTAACGGATGAATAAAATATGTTTGCAGATAATTTATTGAAAATGCCTTTCACATGGTGCATCATAAAAAATGAGCGACACAAAAGATGGTTCTTACAAAGATCCTTTCGGCCCTAGGGAGCCCTAGAAATCCCAATTCAGATTTTTGGCTGTAGATTTTGAAGAGTACTCCCAGAAAAATATTTTTTGCCAGTCATGGGATGAAATGAAAGTAGCCTATAATGAAGAGAGAGGTGCTAAAAACAAGTTGCACTGAAGTTGATAGTTTGATACTAGTTCTGCAATAGCTTTCAATTTCTAAAACTTATGTGAATTCCTTAAATTTGATTGGCTGTCGAGTACTGTTGCCATGGTAGTTATCACTGGACAGCAAAATTACTTATTAATACTACAACACTCGAGAGTCGAGACCCAATAAGTATTAATAGATGGCTATAGTCCTTATAGGTACATGTACAAAATGTAAGATCTAGCTAATACATGTACATGTAGTACAATTAAGAGTTATCAAAGCAGTAATACAGAAATTTAGATTCAGAATAAAACCATGGATCCTACTAGTTCTAGTAGGATCCATGGAAAAACATATCAAAATACATGTTCATGTACAAAGTACATGTATATTCAAAGATTAATAACAATACAATTGAATTGTCATTATACATGTAATCCCAAGAATTCACCATGCATATGCCAATTACTTCAATGAAATAATTGCAGTGTATGCTGCAGACAAAAAAATCTTTCAGCATAACTACAATAACAATATTTGAAGGGTTCACACAAAGGCAAATTAGAATATTAAAATGAAGTCAAGCATGAATGTATACAAACGAAAGCAAATATTTGATATCTATAGGGTACACAACACTTGCACAAGTAGTCATGTACACAAGTACAAGGAGGTTATGTTTGTATTCAATGAGTGTGTACACATTCATGACTCAAACTTTGTAAACACAGAACATGTGTTTTCTATATTAAGGCACTCACTATCAATATTTTGACAACAAAACACACAAGACTTGATCATAAAGGAAGAGAAGGCTCTCAATACATAAAGTACAATACACTGCTGATCACAGTCTGCTGCATTTTTTCTTTTTTTCTGGAAAAAATAATCATTTGCATGTATGTAACTCATACACTGTACAGTATCATGAAAATTAAGTATAGGCCCACATACCAATAGAGATACATGTACTGTACATACTAGTATATTTACAAATTCTTCTCTCCATTAGTGCTTTACATGTAGGCATGTAGATATTACAGAAAAAAAATAAAATACAAGTTTTTATATAAAACATATTGTTTAAAAAGGACTTCATCATGTATGTATGTATGGTCTATAAAACCTCTTTTATTTAATTTTCAGTTCACAAAATTCACCTTTGAGTCAACTAAAGCTTGTCATCCACACTTTACTATTTTTACATACCCATGTACATGTATTACTGGCATGTGAAAAATCGAGTGAGCTCAAAGCTGTTTAGTTTTAAAAGGACAAATTAGGTGGACAATTAGAAACTTATAACATGTGATAAATCAATAGCCAAAACACATTAGACAGGCAGACGATCATTGCATTAAAAACCTGTCAAGTCTAACAATTATCAAAGTGGGTATTAAGTACCTGTGTGCCAGCAACATTAACAGTCAAACTTGCTCACATAGAGAAATTAATTTAAGATTTAGGTTGGTCCAGCTCACAATATCAATGGCAAAAATAATAAATAAAAAAAAAATTATTGATATAGAACAATACCAACTATGCAAAGTAGCTTTTTAATCAGTTGCTAGCTGCATAATTTCAGAGGAGTTCTTCTAAACATAACAAACTTAACAAAATTAAACGTGTTTCAATGTTTTCAATCCAATATACATACATGTATATGTTTGTGAAATTGGGAAAAAAGCAAAGGCATGGCTTGAAAAATGGACTGAAGTATGTAGTTTAGCAATGATGATAGTGTTGGGAGTGAATCCAATATAAACCAATTGTGTGGTGAATTCAATCATGGCACCTCATGCCCAGCATATCAAATCAAATTAAAATAGATAGATGCTAGAGCCAGGATGTAATGAGAAATAATGGGAAGTGCGTTGATAGCAGCGTGACTGGCATGGACAGATTGCATTGAGGGGTAGATTTTTAAAAATCATTTTTACATAGCCTCATCAATATGCTGGCAGATTGTGATAAAATGAAATCTCAGTTCCACTTTAAAAAAGGTGGGGTGATGACATCTTGTACAGGTACATGTATATTGAATTTGAGGGATAATCAATTTTATGACAAGATAATGTAATTTCATAAAATCTTGGATATATCTAAAAGCTACATGTACAAGATATCCCTGACATTTTCAACCTCCTCCAAAGTGGTAAATATACACGTACATGTTTGCTGATATTTCATTTTAAACTGGCACCCTTCCATAAGTTCCATCCCCCAAAATAATTTCATTTCATATCCTATACATGTATCTAAGGGCATACACGTTGTATGATCATGGATTGTTAACGAGAATGATTTATGTGATGGAATCTTAATGTGTACCTTTTAGATGCAGTAAATCACATTACAAATTTAAAGGATTTAATATCAAATATTAATATGTGACCTTTATAGAACTTTCTCCTGGGGTAGGATGTTAATAAATGACCATCATTCAAAAGCTTCTATTCAGGCTTGACAGGCAGGGATATTTATGTGTGCATTCACAGCCTACATGTTGATAAACACAAAAATAACATTCAGATTTTCTCTGCAGAACTTATTTTCTTCTGTTGATTCTGAGCAACATTTATGAAGAACTTTCGCTACTAATAAGCAGATAATTTCTTTTTACAATTCTATGGAAAATCACCTTTTTTAGGATTATTCAGAAGACTGTCACAAGAATAACTGATAAGGAATGGAAAGAGACTAATATAGGGGAAGTGAGGCATTTGATATGTGTTATGAATGATTGAAATATAATGTCATCACAAGATAGAGAACTATTAGTAGATAAAAGGAAATACTACTCATATAGACCTACAGTACATGTGTACACAATAAAACCAAAGCAGATACTTTAAAAAAACTACAGACCTGACATGAAGGCACAGGCAACACTCCTGACATTTCATCCATCCAATAATGCTCCCTTTTTTATAGTTCTTGATTTTATATCATGAACCTACATGTATTTTCCAGTATTCAAATATATTCAATGAAGATAATACAACTGAAGGTACATGTACATTTAAAAAAAATGCAACTGCATTCTTCTCACTTTTTAGGAATTGAAGCAGGGGTTTTGTTTTTTTCTGATTGGTGAACGATAAGTGACAATATTTTGACAAATAATATTGCTCTCAACCTTCACTTTTCCTCAATCATTTCAAAATGCTTGAATAACCAGCAGCTTGTATTGGTTCAATTAACATCGATAAAGTTCAATTTTGTGATGATTGAACAGGGGATTGTTTCATGAAACAAATAGTCAGTGATGTTCAATAATAAATGTTATAAGCTACTGAAATCCTTGCATCTGATTGGTTCAGAACACATCAGTCAGTGAAAATCATAAACAACATGTTACAAGAAACACTCATAATTTTGAAACATACATGTAGTTTGATGAGAAAATTTTGTGATAAAATTTGAACATCGCACCACTGAATATTTCCTTGAGAGAAAGTAATAAAAGGGGAATGCGACTATCAAAGAAAAATACCAGTTGTGGTAACGATCTCAAAATGAATACGTACAGAATCCAATGAAATTACCACCAAAATATTGGTAATATGAATAAAAAAAAATATGTGCCAAATAGCTCTGGAAGAAAATGCATAATTGCTGAGATGTGAGCAATATACATGTAAGCATGGAATTCCATCACATGTTGGGTATTATTCGAAGCAATATTGATACACTGTCCCTTATATGCTTTTCTGTGTGAGTGATCATCAGAAAATCAATTTTGAGCTCAGATTCCATGATTTTACAAAGACAGGTTTACATTAATGTACATGTACCAGATCTAGATATACAGTGTATGATAATATTTTTGACAATTAAATTTTATTTTACAAGACTTTCAAAATGAAATGATTGTTTGCAGTGACTAGCTTCTTTTACCTAAAGAGGAGAGTGAGAGAGAGAGGGGGGGGGACTGTCAATAATAAGAAATTGATCCAATTTATTAGCAATGAAGATGAACAATCATATTTGGAGAGCAGTTCATTATGACTACAACTGAAGGCCTTCACGTCCATCATGATCCATAAATATACAATGATGACGCATTTCATACAGCTAAAAACAAGCACACTTTCCAATAACAATTTTTTTTTATTCTTATGGTAAAAAATACATGGCTGTGTTTTTCCTGTAATGTAAATACATGTAAGCCATGAACATTTAAATATGACCAATAAAAATCATCTTTGATGGCAATAACAATTCATTCTTTTATATCAAAGTAACAAACTGAAATCTTTATAAATGAAGATATTTAATTATATTAGTCTGATTCTGATGAACTTGCACTTTATAATTATCTGCTGCTGAAATTCATGACCAAAAAAATAAATTCAACATCCAATTAAAAATCAAAAGGCAAGCAAAGCAGAATTTTAAAATCTTAACCACATTATCTAGTTGCCTACTCATTAAATGGTGTGTATACTGCATTAATTACCTTTAGCCCAAGCTGCTGTCAGTACATGTAAATGCTTTAGTGCTTTCAAGGAATTCATGCATCAATACTACATGTACAATGTAATAGCCAATTCATCTCACCTGGGTTGAGTACAGCACATTGTCTATCAATTTCTTGCTGAAAGGAATCATGCCATTGCTATGATTTATAAAACTAATGACCTTCTGATTCAAAGGCAAAGAGTTAGTGCCACCTGACCACCATGTCCCACTTCACCATACAGTCCTACATGTACTTCAGTTCACATCATTTCAGGCTGTCCATGGTTCTCTGTGAACAGGACACCCTACACTGATGAATAGCTTATAATAACAGAGAAAGGTTCGTCAGCATCAACAAAGAATAATTGCAGATGGAATGGAGTCAAAACAATTCTCACCACAATAAATAGATGATAGCCTTGAGCTAAAAATCAAAACTGAAAAAATAACTAGAATTTTAATTCGTCATGAGGACGAATTAGGTGATCTGTCTCTGATTCTCTTGATCACGAATATGATCACAATGTTAATTCAGATCAATATGATAATCATGATGAAAACCAAAATATGTTGATAGCTCTTGCAATTCGGAAAAATGAGTTGAAGCGGGGGTTGGTTATAATTATGATGAAATGGTAATAAGCCAATCTCCACTTACCTACAGACAACCATCCAATATATCAGAAGTGTTTCAATTATTGTATGATCCCCAAATTTGTTACAATATACGCAAAATCGCACAGAACCTAAATTGGCTAGCACAACCGTTATCTTGGATTTTTCTCTAGGTGAAATGACAGAGAAAAGGGGTAGTATGGACTTGAATATGAGATGACGTAGAAGACACAATGTATGAAGTTTGCTTCAGGTGAGATGATACCAGCCCACAGAAGTAGTAATTTGAAGACGTTCTCAAAACATGTGCCTCCTAGAGTAGAAAACTTTGATAAGTGTGTCAGAAAGGAAAGTTGCAGTTTTGTGATGTAAAGAAAAAAGAGATAGGGCAGAGAGGGAGAGAGAGAGGTAGAGAGAGAGCTAGAACCAAATCAGAGACTTTATATATAGTGAGTCACAGGTCAAAGGTGAGTGTGCTGTGAAAGATCAAATACTGACCACTATACTGACATGTACAATGCCAAGGACTCTACACATAGACATAAGCAAATGAAGAGGATCTCTAATCCAATTTTGCAAGTGAAATAAAAGGATTATCCAGGCATCTGATCGGAAAATAAATGCAACACTTCCGATAGCTTAGAATCTCAGCTACAACATACTCAAAGCTCAAAGAAATCCGTTTAAATAAAATAGAGATATGGTTCGCGAAATAGAGAAATGTAGAATCCGGTTTTGAGAAAAAATTATTTCCCATAGAGATTGCACACAAAATGAGCGAAAATGACATAACTCTTTAATTTGGATTTTTTTAGGATGATCCATTCCTTTAAATGTTAATATAGCCATCACAATAGAAAGAGTATGTCCTCAGCTACAACATATTGAAAACTGCGCGAAAATTGACCAATATTTACAGAGTTAGAGTCAAATTAGCATAATTATGATGACGTCATAAGTAGCAAAATGGAAATTTTGAGTTCAGACGTCATTTTCATGACGTTATGATATAATTTCGGGTCAAATGTGACATGAAATCATATCTCCCATCTATACTCCATTCGAATGTGAAAAAAAAAATGGGGGTCAACGGACTACTTTAAAAGCTATAATGAATTTTGTATAGGCATGTTTTTGCACATATATTGTCTATGTTTAGTGCGCGCGTGCGCGCGTGCTGTAAACTTTGATGGAGGCTAATTCCTTTATTACTTGTCGTAGAAAGTTGATCAAGGTATCAAATTACTCAGAATTTTATTACGGATGCATTGATATTAAAAATATGGTGATCCTATGTTGTATAGTGCCGTTACGCGCAGAAACGCGCGCGGAACCGTGCGCGCGCGCAAATTTTTGAAATGCTTAAAATGACCTGATTCATACTCTATTTTGGTCAAAAAGTGATTTTGAGCATTTTAAAATTTTGACGCGCGCGTACGCGCACGTCGTGACCTTTACATGACCTTTGATGACATGGGCGGTTGACCCTTGACCTGAAGTTAATGTGATGTAAATATTGTTGATTTTCGATAGTTGATAATGAAGATATGATTGATAATGTGATTTTACAAAATGGCGTCTAGATGACGTCATGATGACCTTTTGACCTTGAACTTGCTTTATACACATCACATGATAAGTCCCCATATCTGATGATATTTTAATGAAAATTGATGTTGTAGATTTGGAGATTTTGTGCTAACAAGAAAAGGGCGGAAAAATAAAAAGAAATAAAGAAATAAAGAAAAAAGAAAATTCGTACGAAATTAATAGTTGATCTGTCGATTGACAGATCACCTAATAACTAGACCCCTGTCCTCATACTGTATGCAGGATCAATTTCCAATGGATTTATTTGCACTGGACATACATGTAGGCCTTGGCATACATGTACATGTAGGTACACAAAAGCAATATTTAGGTACATGTAGTTTTGCCCTCATCAGTTCAATCTGCCTAGATTTCCCTAAATTGAATGTTTTGGGGCAACCATTATTTTATGAGTTGCCCTAGATCCACCACAAATGACATTCAAGATCTTTTTTTTTTAAATCAATATTCTACAGAAAAAACAGAATGGTATAATTTGTTTTAACCCTTTAATTTCAAGATCAAATGTCAATACACATGACTATGTTCATACACTAGAGCAATGGGTCACCATATCTTGTCTGTGTTTACTTCCTATCAACAGGATGATAACACTATCATTAGATCATTCATTTCCTACAACAAGTATACATTGTAGATTTGTTCACACTCTACAGATCATATACATGTAAGCAGATCCATACACTTTTGGAATTTGGAGAGCAGTTCTCGGAGCTAAATTAGACGAAAAAGTAAAACAAGTTTAAGTTTGTGATTTTACTTTATTACAGTGAATGAACTTTTGACAGCCCTCCCCCTCCTGTCTGAACTACATGTACATACTATATTTATGATGAAAGCAAGAAAAGAAACATTGTTTTTCTCTCCTACATACATGTACATGTAGGATTGTCCTGATCAGAATAGTATTTGCATGGCAATAAGGAAATGTGTTAACAATAACAGTCTATTTTTCACTTGTGCAGCAAGCCTTGATTATCATCATGGAACACACTATCAAATGCATACAAAATTTGATGTTCAATTGGATCCATTAATGGACACATTGTTAGAGAGCTGATCACAAATTATAAAGCTTAAAATCAAAATAAAGAAAAAAATGTTATACAAGTCAATCAGTCAGTCACATTGGCACTACATGTATGAGGATTCTATTTAGTAATACCAAGAAGGGGTGTGGACTGGGACCGCACAAGAAAAGTCTGGACTTTCCTAATCTTTGACCTTTCATTACATGTAATTCATTTCTCAAAAAATATGGTACGCACCAATAAATTTATTACACGTGACCATTATGAATTGTCAAGTACGATTTTTAATCCAATACAGGAAATCAATACACTTTACATTGTATCTTACACATGTACAAGGTTCAATAGGACATGACTATTTCCGCATTAAGGGAGCAAAACAAACTGAAACAAAAACTAGGTATCTTGGGTAATTGTTTTCTCTCCTTTCCAAATGAACTTTTTCAAGGGAAACTGTATATCATGACTTGATGATAGCATGAAGGTAATGACAGGCTATATCTATTGATCAGGTCAAACTTCTGATGCATCACTTTAACAGAACTGGAAGGAAACGTCACCTGTGAAAGTAGAGGATCATTGAGGAGGTGCGAGAGGAAAGGTGGTAGAGCATTGGTCTCACAATACCTGGGTGCACTGTCAGAACACTAGGAATCTCCAATTATTAGCAGGTCCCTCCATAAGGACGTTAAGCTGTCAGTCCTGGGATTACTGCTTACAATGTACATGTACTTCCAAGCATTCATTTTTTAAAAACAAATCCAGTAAATAAAAACGACCATCTCCACCAATTTATATCAAGTTTAATATCCTACATAAAGACCATCAAAATAAGACATGAAGAATGGCAGTTCATAGACAATCTTCAAGGGCAGGTTCCTATACATGTTTCTATGGAGACAATTATTCAGTGAAATCCACAGTAGTAATCATTATAGGACATGCCTAAAGTAAGTTTGCCTGTACATATCAATCTGAAAGTACTTGAATCTTTTTGTCAAGACTGGGTCCAAGGGACACAGTCTGTTACTTCAGTTTTATAGATTAATTTTAAGTTAAATATGGATGTAGGCCTGCAAAATGTACTCTATTGAGATAAAAATTGATTTTCAGACATATGATTGGTGATTACCGGTAAGCTTTCAAAAATTGATTTCAGCTCTTCAGTGAAATATACCCCCTGCAGTGATGGTGACAGTAAATGCAAGTGGAACCCACCTGGTGGGATGGTTTCAGATCATTCTACAGCCTAGACTTATTTTTGTGAGCGGGAAAAAGATGTGAGCCAAAAGATGATGAAAAATCAATATGAATTCAAACTTCATAGTGCTAGCTAAACATAGCAAAATTCATTATTCTACCTCTGAACGAAGTACACTGTACATGTAAATAATTCTACAATTCAAAATATGAAAAAAGGAAACCAGGCAAAAATATGTGATCCCTCAGGCAAAGACATACCTGCCTCGTGCCTATCTTGAGAGCCAAGAAATAGGAATAAATTAGTAAGAAATTTTCAGAAATAGGAACATTCTTTAATCCAAAATATTCCAGTATAAAGAGGAACATGCAGGGTGAAAATAATATTCTTTTCCCCAATACTAAGAGGAACACTTAAAAAACAAATAAAAAATTCAAAAAAAATGAAGAGTAGACCATGTGTACATGTAGTTTGGAATTACAGGTCAAGTCCACCCCAGAAAAATCCTGATTTGAATAGAGAAAATTGAAACTAGCATAATGCTTAAAATTTCATCAAAATCGGATGTAAAAAAAGAAAGCTATGACACTTCAAAGTTTTGCTTATTTTTCACAAAACAGTGATAAGCACAATTCAGTAACATGCATATGAGACAGTCAATGATGTCCATCACCCGCTATTTCTTGTTTTTTTTATTGTTTGAATTATACATTATTTTATTTTTTACACTTTTGACAATAAGGACCAACTTGACTGAACCATATAGCATTAAACAATGCTAATTACACATGTTCAGGGAGAAATTAATTGTTGTTTCACTTGACAATGATGAGAAAATTAGAGTATTTCATATTTTATATAATAAAATACAAAATAGAGTGGATGACATCATCAGTCTCATTTGCATACTGACCAAACTTTCTTATTTTACATCCGATTTTGATGAAATTTTCAGTTAAATTATGCTCGTTGGATTTTTTTCTTTTTACTGAAATCAACTTTTTGTTAAGGTGGACTTGTCCTTTATATTTGTATTTGATTTGAATCCAAATCTATGCTACGATGAGTACATTATTAAAGTTAACGGTATACTGGTGTGGTATCTATCCTAGAAAATAAAGTCTTAAATTGGTACAAAGTCAAATTAAGTATACCCTTTTTCGGTACATGTACTTGGTGTTTTTTACTCCATTATATTAACAGTACATCTTAAAGTCAAATCTTGAAATAGATAGGTCTAAGTTACATGTAGGCCTACCTATTTAGAAATGTACGTGTACATGTAGATCTAACGTTAGAGTCTACATGATTTTTTTTTTTACACGAATGATATTAACTTGTCAATGGAAGTTCCCTCTGCAGCCCTGGGATTTTAAAAGTAATTCATAGGAAAGACACGACATTCATTCAAAAGTTTATGTTACCTATAAATAGATCTAAATGTAGGGTGTAACACAAAAAGTCATGTTTGTCACTGTCAGTGTCAGTCAGTCAGTCACACTCATTCACTTTAAATATCAGCATCAAATAAAAATATTTAAAGGTAAATGCTAGTTTTGGTAACAATATCAAAATGAGTTCGTACAGAATCCAATGAAATGACCACCAAAGTGTCTGTTTGTATAAATAAAACGCATGTGCCAAAGGATTCTGGAAGAAATTGTGTAATTGCTGAGAAATCATCAAATAAGCACAGGATAGAGCGTCGGGCTCGACGCTCTAAGCAATAATTATACATTGTCCCATGTGCGCTTATCTGTGTTGGGGATCTTCAGTGTGAACATTTTTCAGCGTAGATTTCAAGATTTCACAAAGTTCAGTTAATATAACTGTACCAGATCTAGATCCTCGATGATAAACTGACAATAAGTACGACAATACACCAGACGGTGGACTGTACTGTTTCCAGAAGAAAAAGAATAATTAAGCCTTGTTTTATACCCAGTTGTTGTTTGTCCGGACGGGTTGTGTGTACGGACGATCAATTTTAGAAAGTCATTTGGAAAAATTTACAAGTGAAGTTTCATCAATTTTTAGTACAAAATGTTAGGAAATATTGCAGAGAACAAAATGAAAGATGATTACAGCTATTGAATTCATATTTTTAGTGTAATCCAAAGACAAAAAAAGAAGGCTTCAAAATTATAAAGTGTCCGGACACCCGACACCCCATCCTACAGACTTTCTCATGAAATCAGTCATTCTTCAGTGTTTACTGCAACTAGATTCTACTGCCAATTTTCTTTACTTACTTACTTTACTTACTTTACTTTAAGTCCTCGATGCTGTAGGCTTGAGTTGAGTGCCTGTTCATCGATCGGAGTATCTCCTCTGGTGGTAGTACAGTATCCATTGTATTAAAACAAAATATATATACCGGTACTTAAGACGAGAAAGGACTGACAGAAGTGTGTACATGTATGCTAGAAACCGTGGAAAGACAAAGACAATACTGCCTACACTGGCTTATAGAGCAAATCATAATTCCTTGACCAGTGCCTATCTAGACGAATTTTGAAGGAGTTGACTGAAGGGGCTGAAATAACACTGTCAGGAAGACTATTCCACACATCTACAACCCTGTTACTGAAAAAGTACTTTCTAATATCAAGCCTAGAAAATTTCTTCTCCAACTTCAACCTATGACCTCTAGACCTCCTCTGTGACTTAGTGAAAGGGTTGTGTTGTGTGTAATATATTCCAGTCATGTACTTGTAGACATCAATCATGTCACCTCTCCTTCGCCTATGAGCAAGACTCGGTAATTTTAGTTTCATGAGACGTTCCATATAAGACAGATTTCTAAAACCTGGAATCATTTTTGTGGCTCGCCTCTGTACACTTTCTAACTTTCTTTGTTCACTCAATTTATATGGTGACCATGCAGCTTGTCCATACTCTAATAGGGGTCTGATAAGACCTTTAAACAAATATGACATTGTAACTGCATCCAGATGAACAAAAGATCTTCTAATGATTCCTAGGACTCTGTTTCCCTTTAATTCTCTTTAATTGTTGTAAGATTGAAAATAAGGAAACATATTCATGAATCACAATTGGTTGCAACCATAACGACAAACTAACTCATCACCATCTCTTTCTTCATTCACCATCATTCACAATCAATATCACTTTCGTGCACAAAGTATTTGAACTCAGCTCACGCTTCGCCCCCACATACCAATGTTAACTCGACTCAGCGGGGAAGCTTCGGCGGCGTACAAGACTCAACTGCCCTTTCACGAGCGGGTGGAAAAGCGGTGCACTCAAACACAACAAAAGACTTCCACTTTAATGCTTTAAAACAACCCACACGTCATTCAAACTACTGTGGATGCACAAAGGAAATGATCCGTATCTGCACTTTGATTGTAATAAACCAACCTATACTCTTAAGCAAACATGAATGCAAACAAAAGTGTAAACTTGTGACACATACCTTTCTTCAGGTGCAGGTTCGACTGTTAATCTCGTATGCTACTCAAGTCTATGTGCCTTCTAAATGGCATTCTCTTCTTCGCATACGTACCGTGTAGTAGAGGTATCGCGAGATCAAATTAGATTATGAAAACAACACTTTATGGTGCGCCGAGGCACAGAAAACGATGAATGAAGTCCCCACGGAAGTGGGTCAACTTGCATTGCCTGCGTTGCATTGTTTATGAATAAGTTGGGGATGGGTGTGGGGGAGGTACAGGTGGAGGGGAGAGGAGGGGCGGGGTCCACAAAGACAATTTCGTTGCTGACACCCGGGGGCTGACACATTTTAACGTGGTCAGAAAAAGATAACTTGCCTAGTTAGCCGAGTCTGTATCATTTAAATCTTATTGAACGAAACAAACAAGGGAATATAGTTCCTTTTCAATTTTACTTCATGCACGGTTTCAGCGGGGGTTTCAGATAGGCCTATCTGATCGTCGCAAGTCAAATAGGCCTAATGAGCAATGTTCTTCATTCATTTATTATAAAGATCGAGACAATAGACAATAGATAGTTGACAATCATGAAAGTAGGTCTATTTTTATTTTATTTCTGAAAAGATTAGTCTCCTCAGTTTAGCATATCGAAATATCTAATTCTATTCTACAAGAAATCAAAAGGCAGTTGTAAATCATTTTAGAAAACATAAAAATTCCATTTTCATTCGAAATGCAGGACACATATTTTGCGCCTAGAACATAGGCGGATCCAATGGGCGAGCCCCCCCCCCCCCCCTATTCGCGGAGCAAAAAAAGGGGGAAGAAAGAAAAAAGGAAAAAATAAGGAGGGAAAAGAGAGGAGAAAAAAGAGGAGAAAGATGGGTTAATAAAATAAAATAAGGGAAAGACTTGGAAAATAACTTAAAGGAATCTTTCATGTCACTATATAAACTTTGCGCTCACGCTCGCACTGCCTGTTTGGTGATTTTAATATGGAGTTTAAATATCAAATATACAAAACATAATTATTTCACCTCGGAAATCGAACTTCCGTTGTTTTGTGTGATTTACAAATTGATTTTCAAAAAGTGCTCTGTAAAAATGTAAGTTTTATGGTCTGAATGTTAATATTTTCTGCTCGAGCTGCGCGCTCGCAAATTTTTATTTATCAGGTACCTATTATTTTCGTGTATTCCAAAAAGTTTTCAAAATATCCCTGTTCAGTCAAAATGGGTATCAGCCAGCGCTGCATGCTCGCATTTTGATTGGCAAGTTATGTATGTCACAATATTGATCCCCTTTTCATGATAGTTTATTTAAAAAAATGGCTCGCAATTTGCGCTCGCATTAATGGTTAAAAATATATTAACTGATGCATCCTAATTATAATTACAAAAGTGCTTGAAATATCCAGTTTTTAGGCCATAATATCATCAGATTTCGCTCCCTCATTAGGCATTAATGAATAACATATTAACTTAATAATTAAATTGTCTCTTTTGTTTCTTGTCGTGCTTAGCAAGAGGAATAGGATGATATAGTCATCATTTTCATATGATGACATGTCCTAAGGATGTCCCTGTCCTATGTCAAAACTTAAAGTAATAATAATGAAAAATCAGCTCTTTATTAAGTCCGATCCATATCCACCTCCCAATTTTCATACAAAGTGCTTGAAATATAGAGATAAAATGGACTTTTTTTCAGATCGGAATATCAAAATAATTGTTTAAGCTCGCGCTTCGCGCTCGAATGCATATATAGGTTCTAGGTCTAAATATGAACACGCGCACGCATGTTTATTCAGATACTCAACTTGTCCAGTATTTAAATCACTATCCAGTTTCAGATCACAATATTTAAATGTTTTTGCTCGCGCTTTTTACTCTCATTATTAATGTAGGAAGATCCCATATTTCTCATTCTTTTCATGATTTCCAAAACATGAATAGAGTCCCGTTTTAGGTCTACATCTCGATTTTTTTTCCGCTCGCGATTCGCGCTCCCATTATTGTTTAGTTTCTGTTTAAGTTACAAAAAGTGCTCATAATTTCCATTCCTTAGGTAAAATTGTCAAAACATTTCAGCTCGCGCTTCGCGCTCGTATTATTTGATTTTTAAATATGTAACGTCTTCATGGCCAACTGCATGCAGTCTTTATACAGGTACCTTTTCCATCAGTTCATTTCTGCTCGCGCTTCGTGTTAGTAGTATAATTATTTAGCTGCATACACATCTTTTTTCAGGATAACAAACATTCCCCCAGAATGTTCAAATTTTTAATAAAGATACATAAGATTTCAAAAAAAAATTAGCTCGCACTTCGCGCTCACATTGCATAGATAAAAATTATGATATTATATATTTATGTTGATTTATAAGACCATGGACCTACTAGTATTAACCTACTAGTAGGTCCATGATAAGAATTATGCTAAGAAGTGACTATTAGGACTACCCCTTCAAAGAAACCAAAAATCATTTTCGAACGGCCGCTAGGGGAAAATATGTCTGAAAACTCCCCCCCCCCTTACTGGCGAAGGCTGACTCCGCCCCTGTATATGGGAGCAGGAGAGAGATGGGCCATGTTTTCTAAACATGATCCACTTTGTCTACATTTCATTAGGACTCATGATCCTAGTTGGTATAACGTTAGTATCCCATTGCCACTTTGTCTGTAATTTCAGATTTTATTAGGCTATTTCGTCTATCCATTTTATCTTTAGGCCTATAGATGACCTGTTTATTAACCAAATTTTCAAATAACGAAATGACAAATAGGTGACGTGACAAGTAGAACTTCTGGGCATTAGATTTGACCAAGTGTCGATTGCATGGACTAACAATAATAGTCCGGCCTTAGAAAGGCCATTGGCCTCGGGATTGGCCTATGCTGGCTCCCTTGTATTCTCATTATTCTGTTGTTATTCTGTTTTTGTATCCTTATTTGTATATAGTGTATTCTATGATTTGTATGTTGTATGTTTCTTAATGAGAATTGGAATAAATAAATGAAAATGAATGAATGAATGAATAGCCCACTTTAACCATGTAGATTAGACCATCTGCTTGTAGACCATATAGAAACCATAAGGTTCGGTCGATATAATTACTTCAACAAAACGAGGACAAAAGTTGGTCATTTCTATAAATCAGTCCTACTATTTAAAGCGGCTTGAAGGTATATAGATAAAACGAATAGAATAAGTGTGTGTGTGTGTATTTTAGTTTTGTCAGACGTGTATCAATCAGATATGATTATTTATGTGTGGGACCGACCTTTAACGTCACCATCCGAAAGACGTGACCAGGGCTCGAACCTCGAACCTCTGCATCAATATGTAACTTCCCCACAGCTTGGATTACAGGCGCACGCCACAACGCCCAGTTCCTTTCGTGTTTTTAACGCTAAGGTTCCTTTCGTGTTTTTAACAAGAGATGGCGCTATACCTTTAATCACTTATTTACATCAGTAACTACTATTACCCTGAATACATCAGGAGGGAAAACATGGAACAATGCCACAACAAAAAAGAAATTTACACAAAAAAGGCAAGAACTGCGCCACAGAGGACTGGTATATAAGGTTGGCCCATAATGCATGATTTTCTTTGAAAAGTAATCCAAATTGTTAAAAAGACAAATAAAAGCAAAAAAGAGAAAGGAGATGAGTATCGAATAGTCTATGAAATAAACGAAATAAACCGGACATCGCATGAAAAAAAAATCGCAAAACACTTTGCATTTAAATTTTTTTATTTTTATTTGATTTTCAAAACATCTTTAATGATGCTAATGATACCCAAATCAATGAATTTGGAGCAGTAATTTTGTTTATGCCTAAAATCTCAGTTATTTTCAAATTACTTGTGAGACAGATGAAGAAAACAAAGGGAACTGACCCTTCCTAAACGTGACAAGGTCAATGATTAAATTGTTTTTGGTAAATCCCTGTATCAATGTGTATCAATACTAAGCAATAAATACGGTAAAATAATTGTTGAAAATATATTGAAACTTTTTCCAAACATTGTGTGAAAATTCATAATGTCGCAAAATTTTAAATATAATACTTAAATGAGCACCAAAACAATTATCTTACTATCATTCTTTTCGCTAGAAGGTCATAATTGCACGTGTTTTCCTTCAGCAAGAAATTTATCCACACTGTGCTGCACTCGACCCAGGTGAGGTGAATGGGTACCGCAGGAATTTATTCCTTGAATGCTTGAGTACCTAGGCAGCCCAGCCAAAGCCGGGGTAATAGCAGGGCCCACAGCTGGGAGAACAGTTTTCGGAACTGAAGTGGTTACCCTGGGTAATATACCGCTATTATTCTTCTTCTTATTATTATTATTATATAATACCTACAATATTAAATTCTTTTACGAAAAATTACTTTAAATCCATTGCTCTCCTTTTCTGGGACACTAGCTCGATATGAAATAGATCTACCCTTACTATTCTGCAGAAAAAAAGAAATTGCTGTCACCTAAAGATCGATCTCACCCCACCCTCGGATCTCCTCTGTCTACAAAATTCTCCCGCGCCTCCACTGACAGAAAGTAATCACGAGACTAACGTAGATTTTTTTTTTTATATTTAAAAAAATATATATCATTACATTTCGCCCGGCACCAGCGGTCTCTTGGCACACAGCAAAATCTGTGGTGTTAACCGGTGTACATAGAGGACCACACCAATATACACCGGTGATAAATTTGTGGTGTTAGTTTTACACCTATAGGTGTTATTACAACACCTATGGTTGTTACATTTGCACTCTTTGGTGTTATGTTCAATCTCTAGGGTGTTATTTTAACACCTCAGGATGTGGTCTCTATTAACACCAATTGGTGTCAGTTTTAACACCACAGTTTTTACAGTGCAGAATCATAAATGTTTTGCAATTCAGGGGCGGCAATTATCAGAATACGGGTCTAAATAGCAGATCTTGAATGAATGAATCTGCAGGAACTTAAGTGATTACAAAAAATGACCCAATTTCTGGGGTTTTATTCTTCTTTTTTGTGTGTGTAAACCCTTTCTTGGTCTATGTGGGACCTTCCTAAAATAATAATATTATTTTATTAATAATGTTATTTATATTATGTCCAGAGCTGTTTTTAATTTATATGAAACGTTCAAATTCTTTCATGACTTAAGAAGTTCATGAAGTTGCAAAATTGTGCGTCGGGCTCAGAGGTACAATAGGTTAATTATCTAATGGAATGGCCCGTATCTGTATTCTGAATGCTAGTGGAAATTACACGGTTTTGGGATGCTAGGTTTGGGGTTGACCCATGGAATTCAAAACTTGGTATACTTGATAGGAAGAAAAAAATAAAACCTGGTGAAAATGATTGGGTGGGTGCTGTGTGTTGGAAATGGGGTGAAACCCCGCATATTATAATGTAAAATGAACCAGTTTAGTTTATATTCAGCGCTGACAAAACCGGTCATTATCCTGCTTGCCAACCTAACGTCTACAGAATCTGGAGATTATAATAAGAAACAATAATAGGCTGTTGTATGATATAACTCACGAAAGGCATCTCCTGATAAACTACTGTTTCATTGTGATTTGTGAAAGAGCGCCATCTTGTTGCGACACATGAGAAGTAACTTGTGTTATTCAATGCTGTTTGATCATAATTATAGAGAATAATGATTTTACTCACAACTTTTTTTAAAAAAAGAAAAAAAGGTATTATCTGGAACGTATAGGGAACATTGTTAATCAATATGTACATCTGTCAATCGATCAACTTGTTTATTAGTTCACATCACAACATGTAAACAAAAAAAAGAGAAAAGGAAGGGGTAAAAATATTTCTTTCATTCGCTTTGTTGATCCATACAAATCTCCCTCTCTCTTTCTCCCTCCCTCTTGCTTTTCTGTCACTGATCTATTCTTTTTTTTTTTTTTTGGGGGGGGGTTAAATGTAACCATTTAGTCTACAGATTATCATATACCATCATGGCTAAACCATCTTAGTCTTCTATCAATTTGGTCTAATTAATATTTGGTCCAAGTAGGCCTATTACTTGGTCTAATACCCGGGTCTAATACCCACTATTCTGTCATTAATTTTAGTCAAATGCCCAGATGGTCTAGTACAAGTTCCAATTCGTCTATTTTGTACTCTGTCTAATGATGAATAAAATAGTTAAAAAAGACAAGTCCACCTCAACAAAAAGTTGATATGAATAAAAAAGAGAAAAAGCCAACAAACATAACAATGAAAATTTCATAAAAATAGGATGTAAAATAAAAAACTTTCATTGTGACATTGATGCGCATCCTGGTCGGTATGCAAATGAGTGACTGATGACGCCACCCACGCACTATTTCTTTTGTATCATATTAAATAAAATATGAAATATTCTCCTCATTATCCTTTTAAAACAATTTTTGTCCCTCCCTGAACATGTAGGATTACCAATGTTCAACATTTAATGGTTCAGTCAAGTTGGTCCTCATTGTCACATCGTTAAAAATGGAAATACTGTATAATTCAAACAATAAAAAACAAAAATAAACAGTGAGGGACATCATTGAGTTTCTCATTTTGTATATCAATGAGTTGTGCATAATCGTTGTGTGAAAATAAGCGAAACTTTAGAATGCAATTACTTGATTTCATATCCGATTTCGAGAATTTGTTCAGTGTTGTGCTTCTCTAATTTTTCTATATTTACTAAAATTAATATTTTTTCTGGGGTGGATTTGACCTTTAATGCACAGTCAACATTTTCATATTGACTCAGTGGTGTAAGGTGAAATGGGTGTAACTTTCAAGGTTATTATACAAAATTGGAAATGGTCCAAATAGCAATTAGACCAAAAGTTTAACAAACTAGTTGTAGAGGAGCAGGCGCGGGAGGCAAAATAAAAAAATATGTAAAAATGTCATGAAAACAGGTGTTCCCCTTCTTTTGAAATTGAAGACCTTTTTTTTGCTTTTAATTTTTTTTTCAGGTACGAAAAATCCTTTGTGGTTGAAGACTTTTTTTGGGTTATTCCTTTGAAAAATTTGCCCCCCCCCCCTTTGGAAAATCCTGGATCCGCCCCTATAGAGGAAGAACCAGAATTAGACCATGCCATGCGAGACAAGACCAAACTGATAGTATACCAAGGAGGTGTAGACTGGAGTTGCATTATCATCCATTTTATCATCTTTATATTTGTCTCCTTCCTTCCCTGCCACCATTCATCTTTATTAGTTTCTTTTATTCACCACCCTGCCATTCTTATAGATTTTACCAATCACTTTTTTGTTTAAAAAACAAATAGAGGTATTATCTAGAACGCATAGGGAATATCAATTATCCTGCCATTCTTATTTTTTTTGATTTTGCTCTTTCTCACACGCACATTCCCTCTTTAAACAAAAAAATCCATGCCCTATTCCTTCATCATAATTCACCCCCCCTCTTCTCACTTATTTTGCTCCATGCAGTCTTTTATGTTCTTCATAACTCAAGCTCTTTTACTGACCTCTCTACTAATCTTTCCAGGTCTAACACCCCCCCTCTTTGCTCCATTATTTTCATCTTATTTGTGTACCATCTTATCACTCATACTCTTTTACTACCCCCCGTCGAATTCTCACTCTCTCCTATTATATCCTATTTTCATCAATCAAGCTCTTTTACTGCTCTCTCCTTTCCCCCGTCTATTTATCTCACTCTCTTCTCATTCTTGCTCTGTTCTGTCCTATCTTCAACAATAAGCTCTTTCACTACTCTCTCTCCCTTTCGACACACCAAATAAATTTCATAAAGAATCATCTAATTGTCAATTTTTAAAGACTTTAATATATAAACTCTGAAATATATATCTTGGACATAAAAATCTGAATGACATCAACTTATGTGAGTCAAATTTCATATTAGATAAAAGGAGCTCTTATAATCCTGTACAACAAACTTTGTGATTGATCTTACATTTAATTTGTATCATTGGTTGCATCAAGTGATCAATGCATAAAAAAATATGATCAATTGTTTGGCTTTGTGTATCAGGGCCCTGTTGCATAAAAGTTACCATTATAACTTTGAAATGCAATGGTAACTTGCATTAAATCCTTGATTTTCATTTGCTGTTGATAAGCATTACCATGGTAGTTACCGTTGGATGGCAATGTTACCATAATAATACTGGTAGAAACTTTTATGCAACAGGGCCCATATATCATGTTGTTTTTCCACTTGATTTTACTTTGCTTGCTGTAACTACTGATCAAATTATTATCATTACAGGTGATTACAAATGATCTTAAGTCATCCAATTAGTCACAATATGGTCACAAGTAGGCCTAGTCACAAGCAAATAGAAATCAATTAAAACATCTCATCAGGCATTGGAGTTGCCATAACTTTGATTGATAATGTTGGGTGGGGAAGATGTGAAGGGTTTCATAACAGGTGGAAATTCACTTAAAATTTTGAGATCAATTTTCATGCCTCACAATTTATTCCTTCAAGGTGATTTGAAAACATTTGCATAATGTTAAATATATAAATGAAAGACTTGCAGTAAAATTTATATCTCTATCTACATTATTTACATTAAGTGGACGGCATTTACAGTTGGAATGATACAAATGGCTTTATTACCCTATTTATACATTATCTAATTGAAATTTTGCTGTTAAGATTAAATAAGGCTACAGAGAACCTGCTCTATGAATGATCAATGCCCGTTTTCACAAGTTTGCATTGGTTGCAAATTTTAAAAGAATAATGCTGACTGGTTACTGGTCAGTCTTTTGAGCAAAAGTGCAGATACAAAATTTCTCTTGATTAGTCAATGCATGTTTTGCAATCAATCACTACTTTCATCTTACATACAGAGCTGCCAACCTGAACAAGAACATTTCAGTATTTTTAAAGCTGAAAATCAGTATTTACAAAGAAATACCATAGGACAACACATAAAACTGAAACTTGAGAAATCAGAATTTTGCATGAAACCATCAGTATTCTTCTCATTTTTCAGTACTAAATACTGAAAATCCATACTTGGCAGCTCTGTACATAGCCAAGGGAAGCATTTGAGGAAACAACTGATTTTCATCATTTGTCATAGGATACTGAAAACCTTTCACTTCATTGGCTCAGATCAAAAGTTTTTATCACTGACAATATATTTCATTAAACACTTCATATTGACACATTTCTAGCCATAAAATTGGCAATGCTTCAGAAACGTTTTATGAATACAAATTCATTTTCCACTACAGAGGAATCCTACAAACTGTCCTGTAAACCTGACCATCATAAATTCTCATGAGCATGAATCCATCATAAACATATTTCTGGGAAATTTGGTGAATGACTTTGGTTTTAATGACTGCTCTTCTTTACTTCTGAGCTGATATATATCCATGTTTTCTGACAAATGCTTTTATATATAATCTATGAGAAAGCAATGACCCTCGTAGCTTCTAGCATCTTATGAACAGCATCAATGAATCCAAACTCTGTGTTTTTCATTCGTTCATGACCTTCTTCAGAGCAAAGGTCACTGACCATGTGGTAAAGGTCAGCATGGAACTGAGAGCCTTCAGCGAATGCTTCAGAGAACTCCTCATCGTACTCCCCCATCTTTAGTTTTGATGTCTGCTTCTTGCTCGTTAATAAGACTTGCCATTCTTCCTGAAACACAAAAATATAAAAAAGGGTCAGCATCAGCAAGGACAAAATAATTATTCATTATATCCATATTATTTGAACCATCACTGACTTCTACTCGGAAACATTACATGAACAGTAGTGTAAGTGGTTTCACTGACAAATCACTCTCGACCAATCAGGTCGTAGGAGTTTGGCAGCTCTTAACAGTATTAGTGAAAATCAATGACGGATTCCTCCATGAAATGCTCCCAAAGTTTCACTCCATAGGAATTGCTTTCAAGGTTTAAGAGTTCAATACAACAGACCATCCAATTTAATTATTCATTTGAAAATCTATAAAACCCAATCTTATTTGATCAATCATTGCATCTAATAAAATGATACAAATGGAATAGATACATGGATGGCGGAAGCTGGAATCATAATCCTCTCTTAAGTACATCCTGACTTACATGAAATGAACAGGAAATGAATGGTCCTATACTGGAATATGTGATTTGTGTAAAAGGTAGCATTCAAGATTGTTATGTTTTCATTCCCAATTACTTTTGCAATTCTAACAAAAATGTGCGATTAAAACTTAATTTAAAAAATCTGTTCAAAATGTCTCATTGCTGACACAGCAACTACTAATCTACATCATGAATGGAGTTGCAAAAGGGGAATGCCATGAAGTAGGTTCATATGACCACTGAATATAAAGGACCTTTTCAAAACAATTTGTCTCCACTGTTTGCTTCATATGAAAATGTGTGTAAGTAATAATCTCAAAATATCATTGCTTGAGTAGACATTACTATGAAGTGAAGTAAAAGTAGAAAATAATGGAGATTGATGTAAATACAAATTGATAACCTTGTGGTATTGCCCAATATAATACAACTGATTTACCATAAAATTGTGAGTTTTGCTATACATTGTTTAAATAAGAAAACTACACCTAAACTATTAGTGTTGTCTCAAAATAAGTCTGTGCATTGATGAATATTCACAATTCGTGCATGATTGAGGAAACAAGTGTTTATATATTGATGTGGTGCAGTGTAAAATTCCACTCATAATAATGACTTTGGTAAGTGCTGTGTGTGTTGTTCTGTTAAATAATATCATATAGCTTTGCACACTGTGGATGGTGAGAACAGATTAATAACAAATGGGGTAATCTAGAGCTACGTTGTCAAATTCAATATTTGCTTCATGCAATACCAGTCTTAGGATATCACACAATAAAAGGAGTAAGCATGCAACTTGTAGATAATGAAATTTAAATCTTGTACACATGCTTAAAAAAGGTGAGTGAATAATTATGCTACATTTATTTGAAGAAAAACTTGGGACAAATTAAGAGATACAGATGCATGTTCTGCACTTGTATTATTGAGGAACTAGTGTTATTGATGAGAAATTGAAAATATGAAATAAATGTTAAATACAGTCATTTTATCAAATTTCTCTAGATAGAAAATACATCAAAACATCAATGTCCATTTGTTATTCTTAATTTCTAAGGAAAGTAAATGATTTTGATCATGAATACATAAAGATAAAGTAGAAGTCAAGATTAAACATAATCACTAGAGATTGCAAACAAAAAATCCAACTGATTCAAACTTTTTGCCACAATCCTAGTGTCTTTATTCAAACCTCGTTCACATAGTGGAGGGAAACTGTCCGCAAAAAATAAATGCAAATTGAGCTGTATATCACAATACATGACCAAATACCTTCTTTTTTCTACTGCAGGTTAACTTTTTTTTTGCTTACTGAACTAGTAGGTTGGTTTTAATATCCAGGTCAAAGCATACAGCTCTAGTAAATTTTAAAAATGAAATGTTTTTAGCAAATCAATATATTCCCAAAGGCCCTAAAATCCTCCTCATCAGTAAACCCCTGCATAATGTGTGAACGAGGTCTTTTGAGTCCTATGAGCACTGCACACATGTGAAATGGTCTAGTCAATACCTTGCTCTTTGTATGCAACACAATGGATATAAAATAGGGTTTGGGAACAAAATGAAATAGTGGTTAAGACAATGACTGATAATGGAAAACTTTCAAGCAATGCAATAATCGGTTTAGTATGGCTTACATGTACATTTTTTATCATTCAAGGGGGGGGAGGTAGAGGGAGTCGGTGCATACAACCATACAGGTTGCATACTGTGAATTGAACAAATGTAACATTAAACAAAATATTGAGGCAAAACACAGCTGCATGTACATATATCACAACTTTGTTTGGTTGCAAAAACAATTATGCAAGTGTTAACATAATTTTTTAATACAAGCATATCATGATAAATATTAGTTTTTGATCAATGCACATATTGATGCAGATTTGCACACAATGTTGATTTAATAAATGATGATGCAAAATGTAAGATAAGGATTCAATGGTGTTGGGGTTTATCTTTTATGGCAAAGCAGGCATGGTATAGTGGCAGTCAGTTTTCTTTGACAGTAGTTTACACTTGACTTTACACTCCGAGACAGAATAATGGCTCACTGGACCAATTCTTTTCTTATGGCAGTTGAGCGTAAAGCAGAGTACAAAGTTGTAAACTATTTTTCAAAGAACGCTGACTGGATCTGTTTTCTTTAAGTTACAACATGCATGGGATAAGTTAAAAATATGAAAATAAATTACTTAGGGTTGAACCAAAAATGTTTTTAAAACAGTAGTTATAGTAACTGAAATGCACATGTATTTGAATATAAACAAAAATTTAATATTATAAAATATTAATGTGAGATGCAAATGATTGATCTTGAATTAGTGCCATGCGTACTAGATAGAATCAATTTCATAACATCACTTGAAGGCATTTTTATAATCTTATTTCAATGAAATATTTACAGCTGTTCTCCATTTTCTGTTGTTATCGACTATTAAGCAACTGAAATAAAGCTATTATATTCCTACAGGATATCAAGTATACTAAATATTTAGATTTTATTGTTAAGATTCTTTTTGGGTGTCAATTTTTTTAATGACTTGATAATCTTTCTATTGATTGAATTAACTTACATCTTTGACTGGTTCTGGGACGAGTTTCTCACATCCAAGTAGAATAATCTTGTCTGGTGATGTCTCTGCATTCCATTTACTCCATGAGTAAGCAAAATGAGATGCAGTCAATGCCATCTGATCATAGGCGGCTCCTTCTGTCTGTTCATCCTACAGTCAATAAATACAAAATAAAGGTCAACTAACATAATTCTAACATATAAAGGCAATTTTTCTATAAACATATTTCACTGCCCCCCTATATGCAAAATGTGTGTTCTTTACATCATGAAAGTTGAACAGATTGTTTCACTCCCAAGAGATTAAACTTTGGAGTGTTGCAAGAAAATATTTGCAATCAAGTGAAATATTTTGCTGTCAAGCACATTTTTTTAGTACACAGAAATGCCTGAATGGGACTACAGACAAATATTCAGACTGAACAAAGCAGCTGTTTTTTAGACATAGTCAGAACATAGGGGCATGAATCAAACGGGGAAACATTCCTGAGACAAATAGCCAGTGATTTTCACTATTTGTTATAAGCTACTAAAATCCTTGAATCTGATTGGCTGAGAGCCTGATTTGTACACGCTATTCGTTTCATGAAATGCTGCCCTGTTAATAAACCTGTACTGTGACTTTTCACTCAAATCCTAGCATCTGAATGTATTAGTGCAAACTCATCTCAGTGAATATCAATATTTCAAGTATTCTTGTTCATTAACCATTTACTGTATCTCACCTTATCACAAACGCTAACATATTTCTTGGAGTCTTCTTCAGGGAAGACATTAACTCCAGCTTTCTTCATGGTTTCTATCAATTGAGGTGGTTCCATCCATTTGTTTGAGATACATTCTAGCTCTGGTTTAGGGTCAGACTCACCAGCTTGTCTGAAACAACATAGGTGATCCTAAAAATGAGAAAAATTGTTGAGTTATTTCACCACACTGCTATTAAACTTACATTATCATTATGCAGCCAGAGAACAGTGCTACGGATTGTGCTAAAATTGGTCAATTAACATCAATAGTCAATGCAAAATGTAAAGCTCACCACAAAATACAGATGCAATGGTGACTGTCCAAAGAAATGTAAAAATATACCCTTATCATTTCAAATAAGAAAGAGTCCATGATAGTTAACAAAATAATTCCCTTAAGTGAATCCCTTCTGGGAAAGGGGCTCATTTCCTAAAGAGTTACAGCTATGGAATCTATCATTAAAACTTTGATTGTAATTGCCTGCTACCATTGTGGCTGCCATTATAGTCAAGTTTATTACCACACAGAGACAGTGATTTTCTGTTTCAAAAAATGGAAATTCTGTTTTGTCACTGAAAATGTACACAGCAAAAACATGAATTCCGTTTTTACAAATTTGAATTCCATGAATTTTTACATAAAAAGTATAAGAACCAAACAGAATTTTTTTTATTTACCATTAAAACGGAAAATCACTGTCCCTACAAAGTGAAGTCGTTTTTATGAAACACGGGCCCCAGTATTAGAAATGTTTTATTCTTCCTGAATGTAATTTGTAAAATACAATTTGGAAGACAAGGTTGAGAAATATAGCCTGTATTTTCATACCTTGATCTCTATCTCGACCTCTAGTATTGCTGCTATGATGGTAAAGCGTGCATGATTGACACCAAGAGGAAACAGTTCCCATGATTGGAAGGGCATATTGATGTGTTTATCTTGTATACAGGCTAGAGGACCAAACTTGATTGTCTTGAAGGATAGTAACCTCTCCTCTGAAAAAAACAAGCACAACAATGAACTTGATTGACACATGGATAATAAACTTCATTTTGATGGAAATAATTCTTAATTTTGAACTTTGAATCAAGATGAAATTCAAATTCAAGTTTATTTACTATCCTCCTCTGAAAAAAAGAAAATAATGAAAGCAAAATAAATTTGATTGAAATGTGGAAAATTGTTAACTTTTTTCCTGTTTGAACTAACATGGAATGTTTTCCGGAAGAGCCGTGGTGAAGTGGTTCTGACTCTCGCCTCGTAAACAGAGGGTTGTGTGTTCGAATCCCACCGCGGTCTAGCGTCCTTTGGCAAGGCGTTAATCCATACTTTGCCATCCTCAACCCAGGTGCCAAATGGGTATCCAGTGGGATGTGAAAGATATTGTATGTTAGAATTTGCCAGTGCCATAATGAGGTAGCGATGAATGCAAGGAATGCTCCCCAAGGGAGTGGAAATTGTACACTTTTCATGCAGGATTGAAATGGATCCAATGACCGGGGTAATAATATGCTGTATAGCGCTTTGAGCCATTCTGGGAAAGCACTATATAAAAATTTGCTATTATTATTGTTTTCTTTAACCCTTATTAAAATTAATACTTATAATAATTAAAATCAATATGTTGCACTTTTTTCCATTCAGATTAAAATAACAGAATCGGTTTGACTGAGCACATTATAAAAAGTGATGCCATAATATGTTCATGAACTGGTCCCAGGTTGGGAGAGTCTGTAGAGGGTGTAAAGGATATTTACCTTGTTCATACTTGACATCATGGAAACCATCTAGTCTCCATTGCTTGCCTTCATCCCACCAATAAACCATCTGAGGTTCTTCAGAAAATAATACATTATCTGGTAACCTGTAAAGAGTAATTGGAATATGAAATATGGAACAGTACTTATAACAGTGATGCCACTCAGGATCATACATACAAATACTATGAATTACTTTGACAATAATAATCAATCAATATATTTTACCTTTGGGGGTTTTCAGGGATTTAAGTGGAGGAACATTTTGTCCATTAATCACAAACTTGGGAAATAGCAAAAGAGGAACTATAAGCCTGGCTCTATTTTGACTAAACCAATTGTAGTACAACAGATTTTTGAAGGAATCCAACAACTGATTTTTTAATGAAAAAAGTAGAATTTTAATAGATTTACAGTGTTTAAAAAAATCAGGAATTGGAAAAAGGACAGGTATCAGCTCTACTGGATGTATGCAACTTACTTGACAGTAACACCAAGAGGAGGAGCACCCAAGGCTTCTGTTGCTGCTGCATTTGCTGCTGCAGCCTTTGGGTCCATGGTCTGTCCCATTGTCATTGTACCAGATAGTGATGCACCAAGCTTTACACCATCAGATCCATATGGGTATCGCTTCAGCTCATTGGGTGTATCTGGAAGGAACAAGAGAGGAATAGTCAATGTCTCTAATTTATTTAAATTGGTTGAAGTTCATTGCATTGCAATGAAGAACAAGGAATAAATTTGAGAATTGAATGTACAAGAGTGCAACTGAAGAATTTGAATGTATGAGAGGTTTATTTGAAGAAAAAAAAGCAAAAATTGTATCAAAGAGTTAATCAGAGATCCACTCATATCAAGGAGCAAAATTTCATAACCATGACAACTCTATCTTGATTACATATAGTAGGAAGTCAAGAAAAAAAAGCTTGAAATGGACCATTTGGAAGCCTTTACACGACTTAAAGCTGAATTGCTATTAAGAGGTTCAATGACTTACCTTGTGTCATTATCCAGCTCTTGACAATCTTTGGCTGAGGAGGCATGGTCAAAAGGTCAAAGTGTATGACCCCTCCCAAAACCTGGTAAGCACGAAGGTCAACAGTATCCTCGTCTTCAAGCTCATAGTCCTCCTCTTCCTCTTCATACTCTTCTTCATCTTGTTCCCCTTCTTCCCCAGCTGGGGTTTTAGCAGGCTCAGGTTCCTTGGCTGGGGTTGCTGGTGTGGTCTCCTGGACTTCTTCTTTCTCCTCTTCTCCTGCCACAGATTCCGTCACCTCTCCCTCCTTGTCTTCACCTTCTCCTTCCTCTCCCTCAGTCTTCTCTCCTTCACCCTCAGGGGGTTGCGCTTCTTCTACCGGCTCTTCTTCCGGTGGAGGGGGGTAATAGCGCACCCTCTTGAGTTTGAAGGTGCGGCAACGATGAGAGAAATGATCATATGTAGTATGGATCACCCGGATAGCGATGTCAGAGAGGGCAAGTTGCTTTGGGAGCTCAAAGGAGAAGTCTTGATCCTCAAAGGCATAGCTCTTAAATCTGTAGATAGATGGAAAACATAACTTCTATTAAAACTGAGTGTAAGGACTGCTCAAGGGAGAAAAAAATCTTAAAATTAAAAAAATTTCTTAACTACTATTTTTTTTCCTTGACAATATCTCCTGGCAATTTAAACTGGAGAGAGCTACCAATCAATACCATATAATTTTATTCATATGTTCCATTTTTTTTTTAAATTCAAATGATCTAGCACATACCTTGGATTCTTGACAAGGTTTCCCCATATCATGAGAACTATATCCTTGTTGCCTTTGATGAACTGAAGATTACCTGTCTCTGAGTCAGCACAGTTTGATGCATCCTGAGGCAAAAAAGAAGAAAAACAAAACCTTGTGTTAGAAGTAAGCCGAGTAACTATTAGAAACACAATAAATTTTGTATAACTACATGTAATGAAACCTACTTATGGCATATTTTGAGAAAAAGAAGATATATTAGCATGGATATGTCTGGTAAGGCTTTACAGAGAAGAGCGAAGATATCAGCGATAAAGTGATGAGATGGCATGGCGAATGAATGGCCTGACACTTGGCAGTACGGACAGATGAACATTGATAGTAGGGTTATTACAACAATGTCCATATGCCAGTACTACCAAGTACCAAGCAAGATGGTCATCTTCTTCATTAGTCTTCCTTTGAATGAACCCGCAAGAGGAGAAGAGAAAGCCGGCTTCCACCAAGTTAATTACCTTCCTGCTTGTTATACACCAATACATTGTTCAGTTACACTTTGAGCAAAAATCAAAGCATATGAAACAGAAAAGAGAGAAATGTTCATAGAAATAGAATTTAGTGTAGTGATCAGATGTAAGAAACAGCATGCAAAAGGACATGCTGTTTCATAAACAGAGGATTTCATGAAACAGAAGTCAGTGCTTTTAACTGACAAGTTTGCTCTGTCTGAGCCAATAAGAATTTCAGTACCTTGTACCAAAGTCAGTGAAAATGACAGTTTCATGAAATGCTCTAAAGGTGGACAGAGTTGATCAGTCACTTGCATTTAAGCTTCTAATGATTTATACCTGATTGGCATTGTGGCTAATTTTTTAATACTTATTTTTTTTTAAACTCTCTTGCATGAAAGCCGATTTAGGGCCACTTCACAAAGATTATGATAGGATAAGTATTAATGGCAATGCAACTAACTTCATCACAAGACTAACAAATACCAGGTAACATGTGATTTTACTGCAAAATTCCTTGAGAAATGTCCAGAGATGCATCTGGGTGCCTTTAACAGGAAGCTTGTTTGATTTTACAAACAAAATCATGATTGATTGCATTGACAAAAATGTAAAATCAATCATGAATTAAATCATTTTCAAGATCAGCTATTCAGCTTTGTGTTAATACCGGGCCCACATTATTTGCAAATTAGATAAGTCTCAACAGGCAAAAAAAAATTAAAAAAATCTTTTTGTACCGGTAATTCCATCTACTCTGACAATTCAATGAAAATATTGAATTTAAGTTGCTATGAAAACAGATTAATAAAGGCAATATAATATAACAAAAGCCAGTGCTATGGTGTGAATCCAGGCCATGTACCCATAATGAAATGAACTACATGAGCTTTAGTGCTATATTTATGTGCATTTTTCCATAAATAGAAATACATCAAGCTATGATATGAATAATTGAAACCTTTGCTGGGGTCTCGAAACATTGTGTTAGAAAGGATACAATTTAGCAAGTAGGTGTATTCAGCGGGGAATGAACTGAACTCCTACACAAAGCAGCATATTATCATCACCATTGTGAGAACTGGTAAGAGCTAACTGCCCTTTATCCGCTTGGTTAACATACCTACAAATGCCCGATATAGTTTGGGAAATATTAGACCAGTTTTCTATGCATATGGTATGGTATTTACCAAGCTGTATAATGTACATGTATGCTTTACAACTACTGCAAGAACTTTAATGGGTTCATAAAACATTTTACAAAAAGGTTTAAATAGTATTAATACAGTAAATAGGGGTATACACAAAGTTCATTCCCAGTACTTAGTTCTATTTACAAATATGTGACATATCACACCAATTTTGCTAATAAATGCATATTATATGCCTCATCAAAAAGACCCCCCCCAAAAAAAAAAAAACCATTGTACATGTACAAAGCCATTCCATTACATAATAATTCATTATTTCATAAATTGTGTCAAGACATCACAAGTTTGACTGTACAACACTAGACAATTTTTTGGACCAAAGTTTTAAATGAATTTGATTTAAGCAGAATTGCTCAATATTTGTTCAGGAAAAAGGTATCCTACATCTAAATATCTTAATCTGTTATGCCACAAAGCTTTCTGATCAAACCTTTAATGATAAAAGCACAAGTTCAATAACAGGTTAAATGCACACCCACAACCATGTCCATAATACCTTTCATAGAAGATATTCTACAGTGCCCACACACCATTTTTTTTTAAAAATATCTCTAAACAGTATACACCAGAGTCCCATAACACAAAGGTTAGCGATTGATCATACACTTGATTTTCATGACTGATTGTACATTGTAGTCAATGGAATCAATCATAGAGAAATGTTCTATGATCATTGCTAAGCTTTGTATTACAGGCCCCAGGAGACACAATAAATGGCTTGTTAGTTGTTACATTTTCATAAATATAGCTTTATTCAAGATAAGCACAGATTTTGTTAATGATTGCAGTTTTATTTCATAATAGTGCAAACCTAAGCAAAATGTGTCCAAATAATATAAACTTGATACAAAGTGCAATAATACACTGCAACACCTACAGAGCAGTCAAAGTGATCTTGCCATATTTTTTTAATCACAGAATGTATAGTTGCATATCAATACCATTAATCTTCTGAGAAGCACCTTTTATCAGCTAAAGAGGCTCATTAATCACAACCAGTGAAAGTATGCTGGTATTGAATGGCTACAATGTGGAATATAGAACAATAAATGTATAAAAGAAAGCCATCTGATTGCATACAAGCCCTCACAGCCACACATTGCTTGCATAGCAGAGATGCTTGGCTGATGTTAATTACAATGACAGATTACAATCCCAAGAGAATGGAATGTTTAATCGGGACAACCAAAGGTCAAAGGTCATGGACTGTTATGTAATAATTCATTTATCAGATGGCTATCTGTACAATACAAGGTTCAATATAATCAAAGCACTAATGTTCTATGCTTCTCTGATGTATTGCAAATTTCTACTGTAACTTTACAATTGATCAATAATAACTGCAGCAAATCAGTTTACACTCCTTGTTGCATGATCAGCAATTATTGCAAGACATATGATTGACTTGAGAAGTCTATTGATAGTACATTTCTTGCAATGTCCAATACATTATTGTTCAAATACATTACACATACATGAATATTGCTTCTACATTATACACATCTTTGTAATATACAGACAGCCCATGTTCACAATCACCTCTCTGTAGCAGACGCCTGTCTATAGAGACCACTGAAATATTTTTAATGGGGCAAATATTGATGAAAAACGGCTTTTGGTGAATCTTTTGAACCTGAATATATTCCAATAAATGAATAAATAAATTATGTGGACATGAACCATTCTAGAGCAGTCACCTGAGTATAAAGGTAACATTTCCCTTGGGTGATTACTATGGACAGGTTTCACTGTATTTCAATTGTCCCTTAAGCCCATCTCACACTAAGCGATCCGGTGCACTGCGATTTTTAAAGAAATCATATTTTGCATTAAATATGAAAGTTCCAAGAAGTAAAATTATTTTATCTAAAGTTTGGCATACTGTTAGGGAAACTAAAATCATAGTTTTACTTTGCGGCAAGCCCTATGGTTGGAATAAAGTCAAAATCGGCTTCAGCCGATGATGACGTCATTACGATTTGGAATTGAATTTATTTCATTCAGGGAGGCTCTAACTGGACTGAATTTTGATTTCAGTAGTCCTACCACTATTCTGAAACTCTGATCCGTGATATTTTATTAGTTGGAATATCCATATCAAATGTTATCACAATTAATTTGAAATTAGAATCACAACCAATCGCATAGTGTGAGACGGGCTTAAAATACATGAAAGATTTGGTTATATGACATACCTTTAACAGAAGTACGGTCGATTCGTCAAGTTTTGCATGTAGGATATTCTGGAGTTCGATAATGGTTTCTTCATATCTTTTCTCTGTGATTTCATCAAGCTGTTCTTCTGGTGTATCTTCAAGGAGGAACTCAAGCTCATGAATCAACTGCAAATAATACCATGCAGAAATAAACTTTTATTTTCAAAGGCTACTTTTTCATAATCGAATGCTGCCTACATGTATATCTGCAAACATTTGATAAGGCTGCAGAGTTCGAGTTCTTCAGTTCTTGTGGTAGTGGTCCGGCATGAGCAAAGGCTCGATCGCCCCAGGATTTTTTAGATAGTGGAATATGTAAGAGACTTGAATGCTATGATTGCAGTGTGCGTACAGGATGATAGTATTAATATTAGTTTATATTATTATTGATTGATCGGTTGAGAAGCACACTTAACTGTTTGAGACCCCCCCCTCATGCATGAAGTCATGTGTAACAGCTTTATGATGGTGATGATACTGGAGAACTTGATACCTTCCGATATTGCATTGTCAATATCATTCAGATGGCAGTTTTTAGAAAAGTGCATTTTTTCATGAAATGCACAAATTGACTTACTTTGAGTGTTTGATTACTTTCTTTCAGGACAGAGTTGATATCATTTCTATTTGCATCATCTTTCCATAGGTTGATGTATGTATTGATCTCTGCAGGAATGGTTGGATCTGGGCTCCCATCACAAAGCATGTAACGATCCCACTGGATATGGAAACATTCAGAGAATTTAGAAAACATCTTTTTATTTAGTCATCACACTATCCATAGGCTCAAACACTGGCATACAGGCACACATATTTCACTTGTCTCATATTCTTACAATTACACATTGCAACTTACTGTTGGATATGAGAAGTACTGCATTTAAGCCTATCTAGGCCGGGGTATTTTGGGAGTTCATATGGCCGGGGGGGGGGGCCTCCCAGGCCCCCCCTTAAGATCTCGGCCGTCGACCGCGCGATCGCGCCGAAAATTGGCACGCGGGTTGCCTGGGACATAATCTACAAGATTGTATAGTAATTTTTTTCATGCGAATTGCTATTAAGTGATTATGCTAATTTATGCGTAATTAGTATGCGAAATCATTCTTTTTCCTCTAACTCCCTAAATAAAGCTCCAAATGTACTAATTTTTGGTATAGAAACTCTTTGTGGTGTTCTTAGCAAGTGTACATGAAAAAAATTGCGATATCAAATCATTTTCTTATGTATTATATTGTTTTTTGCAATTTCTTATGTATTTCTTTGTTTTTTTGACCTTTTGTTTTTCATTGTTTTTTCAATGAAATTTGTTGGGGACTCTTCTGTGATCATAAAAAGCATAAAATAAATACATTTAGACCAGCAAAACTAAAAATAATCATGCATTTATGAATTTTGGTTGAAAACACAATTTGCATTGACTTTGTACACAAAATCACGTTTTTGAGCAATTTTCGGTCTGACATGCACTTACATAATGTTGCGTAATTTCGGAACCATGTACCCGGGTGACGCAAAATTGGTCTCAAAAGTTGCGCAAGACTTGAAAGTAAAAAGTCAGCGAGCGGCGCGGTCAAAAAATTTTGCGCGGCGAAAATATCGCGCGATTCGTTGAGGGGGGGGGCCTCCGAGGCCCCCCCCGGCCTAGATAGGGTTAAGCAAAAGTTTCCTGGTGGTTTATTTGTGAACTGTGCTTATTTCCCCATTTTTGCCAACAATGAAATTCCAACCAATTGTAAAAATCAATTGAAGGAGTGAAAATATCAAAATTCCTAAATGACTCAATATTACATAAAGTATTAACTGCTCAATGCGTGGTTCTTGATTCAGAGAGATTCCACTCAAAATAATCAACTATATCTTTAGAGATATTAAATTCAGCGACCTATTTTGGCAACAATTTTTGATTTTCCACAACCCTAGAATTACATAAGGGGTTTTCCCCATGAAGAAAGGGGCCTAAATAAGTTGTATCAATTCTACAATGTTGCCATACTATCCTTTTATTTAAAGGTCAAGTCCACCTCAGAAAAATGTTGATTTGAATCAATAGAGAAAAATCAGACAAGCACAATGCTGAAAATTTCATCAAAATCGGATGTAAAATAAGAAAGTTATGACATTTCAAAGTTTCGCTTATTTTCAACAAAGTAGTTATATGAACGAGCCAGTTACATCTAAATGAGAGAGTTGATGATGTCACTCACTCACTATTTCTTTCGTTTTTTATTGTTTGAATTATACAATATTTCAATTTTTACGAATTTGACAATTAGGACCTCGTTGCCTGAAGAACAAAATGTTAAAATAATGGAATTCCACGTGTTTAGGGAAGAACGAAACTTCATTTTACATGACAATGACGAGAAAATAAAAATATTTCATATTTCATATAATAAAATACAAAAGAAATAGTGAGTGAGTGATGTCATCAACTCTCTCATTTGGATGTAACTGGCTCGTTCATATAACTATTTTGTTGAAAATACGCGAAACTTTAAAATGCCATAACTTTCTTATTTTACATCCGATTTTGATAAAATTTTCAGTGTTGTACTTGTTGAATTTTTCTCTTTTTATTCAAATCAAGTTTTTGTTGGGGTGGACTTTAAGTTATTTGTTTTATATTCACACATGCTTTTCATTCCCATTCACTGCAAGAATATAAAGCCCTTCAAAAATCAAATACATAATCCCTTTATTTCAAATAAAGCCTACTTCAGGGAATCGTAGAGACGCCACTAAGTCAGCATCGTCATCGACCTGATGAATCCATATTCTCTTCTCATTTCTTAAGCTCACTTCATGAGGAATTTCCTACATCATTGCAAATCTTGAGAAGTGGCTCCTCTGTGAGCCCTGGCTTATGCCTCTCTTATGACAGAAACAAAACCCAATTATCCAATTGCCTCCCCAACAGCGCCAGCATTCTGCGCCTGTATCCCCTCCTCCTTACCACCGAACTTCTCACGCACGTTCTTACGAGAATCGTGACAGAGCCAGAGCGATGACGGCAGCGTGAGCCATCGCTGACTTAATTCACTGCAGAACAAAAACCTATTATCCAATATCCTAAACGACAGGAGCCTTGCAACGCCTTATGACATCGCTGGTGATGATAGAATGACAGGAAGCTCAGTCATAGTGACTCTACCAAACACTAATCAAGGATTTCCGTTCAGATTCAACCCTTTCATTGCTACATCCAAGTCTCTTCAAATAACTTCCATCCTTCCCTATGGCTTTATGTTACATCACATCCAAGAAAAATGTTCCCTACAGGTTACTCCTAACCTACTAAATTTTTTAGATATTCCCCCTTTTTATTATCTTGTCATCCCGTCGTGAAGAACAGCTTATACATGTGTAGACTGTAGCTGACTGAGGAAACGAAAGTTGTGTTGGGATGCAAGCCAAAAAGGCATCTCAGTGGAATAGATCAAACCGTGTATTTTCCAATTCTGACGCCCACACTTCCTTCCAGCATGTGATGTGACACAGGCGCTTGACCTTTTTTTTTCGATCTAACGCTCCTCACCACCGAAAGTGAGCCACCGTAAAACAGAGCAGGCTATGCACAGGGATGCATTGTGGCTGAAACTTTGCCCATAAAGGCATTCAACTTCAAGGAGAAAATATGGTTATAGGAAGCATGAAGTACACACTTGAGCCATTGAATGAAAACCATGAAGAGAATACTTTCCTTTTTCATTTCCTCATCAGTGCAACAAGCAATATTACTTTCTGCCTATGCATAAAATATGCTTGTTAAGTTAACCTTGTTTTTTTTTAATACAGTATAAACTTATTATGTACAATCCAGTATTGCATGGGACCACTAATCTATGAATCGCTGATTCCCACATTCCTACAAAGACTGGCACACTGTTTTCTTCCCCTTAAATATATAAATTAACAAAACGGGGGCAAAAATAATCAGTTGATTTTCAACACAGTATCAGATTTAGAGTATACTCAACTTAGCCTTCTCAGGAGCAGTCCAATGAATGACTTAATTTTGCATAGTTTTCTGCTGGTTATGATGTATTTGATCATAAAATCATAGATCACATATCAGTGCCAACTAAAGTAAGCAAGGTACCCTGGATATCAAACTGGTTTCTTTGACTCCATGTGGGGACACCGCTGTGTGTTTCTCCTCATAAAGCTGTCATCACTGGCAAGAAAGGAACAAAAGGGACTAGGATGACTAATTAGGGGTGACATCACTGTACCCCAGTTAATCACCCACTACCTGCCAGGCTAGCTTAAGCAGAGGACTTCCAATTGGATTAAAAACTTCCACTCACCCTACAATGAGCATCCATTAGCTATAACCATCAAACCTTACAGTAGGTCACACACAATATGTTGCTCCAAGTATACGGCAACTCAGGTTTCCCATCTTTTATTTAAATGAATAAAAACTTCCCTGATTTTAAAGGGTTCTTGGTTTTTTTTTTTTTTTGAGGGGGGTGAATATGCCCGAAGCCTACACATGTACTTTTCCCCCTGATATACACACCTTTGCCTGAGCTCTTCTGGCTTGCCTAACATTGTTAAGAGCTGTATAGTTCCCTTCCAAGATGGAAGCAAGCTGGGCAAGTTCTGCTGCATGTCGTTGATGTTCCTGATGAGATGTTAAAAAAGTTTGCACATTAGAAAAATTGGATTTTTACCTTTCAAAGCATTATAAAGTAAAACATTACTAACACAACCAAACATCCTAGTTGAAAACTAATAGCATCTGAATATAGATTCTACAAGTGTTTTTATGGATTATATGACAAGTGATAACTTCCTATATTAATAGCAAGTGACTAGACACGCATTTGTGTCAATATCCTCCTTACTAGAGAACCCACTGGTGATTGTGGAAATCATGAATGTTCTTCAAACTTTCAAAATGTGCTAATACTCGACAAAAGTACATTACACCAGAGAGAGGAAGAAACATTGAAAGACAAGAGATAAAAGAGTACAAAGTGTGAGAGAGTGGGAGAGAGAGAGAATATCCTTGTGAAGGGCAGTGATGAAACAATTGTTCATCCTACGATAATGAAGCTTTTCCTTGCACATTTGTTCTCATCAGGATATGTACAATTATGGCTTTGAAAAGGGAAAAAAATTCTACCACACTGGCTCTAATAACTAAAGAAAGATGAGTAGAATTTCCTGTAATCAACGTATCACATGGCTTGTGCTATGACTCAGCAGCATGCTATTAAACATTCCTCAATTTCAATTTGAGTTAGCAACATTTTTTAAAACATTACAATTGGGTTATTACGTGTTTTTAATCGACCAACAGCATTTGGAGAAAGTTTGTCTATACAGAAATTAATAAAAAAAAATTATAGAAGTTAATGACATTAAAAAATATGTTCTAATCAATTTCCCCTTTTCATGAAAGAAGCCCATAATGCAAACATTTTAATAAAAGTTTATGTATGATAATTCAGGATGCACATATACTGTGGTGCTGCCACCTGAAGTACAAGAAATAATTGCCTGAACATCCTACATACATACATGTAGTATGATTGAGATCCATCTAAAACTAGCTTGTCGGTAGAAATGCTGAGCTGGGACAAGCTGGTCATTTATTTATTGTCTCATTGCATTCTTGGCATACTCTATCGTCTGTTTGAGACCAGGACTGCGCGGCACAATCCAATAGCATTGATTGCAGGATTTTTGTGATTGTCTCCATAGAATACCATGTAAAATTAGTTGTAAATATCAATGATAGGATTAATCTAAAAGCTTTGTGTCAAGAGTGTACAAATGCTTCCATAAATAGATTTCAATAAAGAATCCATAGACCATAGCTCAACTATAGCTAACCTTAGGAACTATGCATGTGAATATATATATGTTGATCCCAACTACATGCACAAATTGGAGATCTATAAAGCTTGAAATAAGAGTATGAATAAAATATAACTGATAAACGAAAGATAAAGTTTTAAAACTGCATCATTCTCATTAGTGATGTTTCCTATAATTAATGAAAATGAAGAAAAGGGGAATAAAGGAGGGGGATACTTACTGCTGCTAAGATTCGTTCTCTTTCCTCTCGTTCTAATCTTTCTCGTTCTAGACGTTCCTTCTCCTCTTGTTCTTTACGTGCACGTTCTTCCTCTAAAAATGTAATATTTAAAAAAAAATGACAAACACTTGACTAGCGAATGTAACAAGATTCTACAGATTGATTATAACAAGATGGAACAAGAGTTTATTTCCTTGTCCTCAATAAAACAAGTATGCAAGTATTTGTTACTGATTGTTGTCCTAGCTCAATATACAGTTTTGGGAAATAATTATTACAACAGTTTCCGATTCAGCATCCGTACTGTGTGGTCTATTTCCCAAGGTTTATATCAAGAATTGCATTCGTTTTTGAGTTGTCTAAAAATTCTTGTATTTTTTCCTTTATTTTTACACATTCCAATTCAATATACTCTGCCTATTAGGTCTACATAACACATGCTTGGACTCATCATTCAACTTATAGGCTGACTTTAAGAAGGTCAAACATACAAACATGTAGATGTAACTCAACATGAACCACTTCTTTACTATGGGAGAAATATCTGAATTCTGTAAGAACTTGCTACTTACATGTTTAACCAGTGAACTGTACAGTATGTGAATACCAGTAAGATCAAAATAAAAATGAAAATTGGTTTTATCTGCACGAGCGTGTTTAGAAATCCTAACTCATTAATCTAGTCCATGTAGCACACATTATAATATAATAGGCATTCAATTATATGTACCAGCGAAATCTTAGCCAGTATTGATTAGAAAGACTATGTACATTGTACACTGTTCATCTACATGTACATGTATCATATCATTGGGCCTTGTACTAGTAGGCAGAGTCCACTCCAAGCTAAAAGCTAAACTGCAAACAATGCTAGTGATCATACAATGAATGAGCCCTAATTTCACAAACACACATCAGCATAGAACTCTAATAGTAAAAAGATGGTGTGGTCTGGATCATTATAGGCTACAAAATGTACACATACCAATCCTAATCAGTGTATTTCAAATCACAAGTTGCTTGGCTCCATATTAGATATCAGTTAAATGTAAAGTGTTTTCAATTCAACACAGCCATGTAGAACTACTTGTAATTCCAAAGCTTTATAATCATTCAACAAAAATGCAATAGAGATTAGGGGGCAATAACCACTTTGAAACAGATTAATTGCCCAAAATGTAAATTGCAACATAATGGAACGTTATTACATTTTCAGCAAAAAAGAAAGAAAAAAGAAAAGGAAATTGTGCAACTGCCCAGGCAGAAAGTATGAAATTATTGCTCAACATTTTGCATTGCTACAATGATATTTTGATAAAATGGAATAGTCAATTTACATTACAAAGGGAATTTCAAGC
Source organism: Lytechinus variegatus (assembly GCF_018143015.1). Taxonomy (NCBI): domain Eukaryota; kingdom Metazoa; phylum Echinodermata; class Echinoidea; order Temnopleuroida; family Toxopneustidae; genus Lytechinus; species Lytechinus variegatus. Next base: position 11,894,114 of record NC_054748.1, on the reverse strand, counting down.
ACAATGTTGCTGGCATGCCGTTTAACCTAACTTCCTCATTGAATTCCTACCAAGGTCTAAAAGTCAATAGAAAAACAATGCACATTGTAAATGCAAAATTTATGGAAATTGTGTCGTGTAGTTTAACAATGATTGACCACATGTCTCTAATGGCTTTCATACCTGACCCAGTCGAGAACAAAAAACTGTCTAGCCATTAATTCTACCATCATTACCATGAATAAAACACTCTCAAATTAATTAAATTCTAAGTTGTGTGCTTACAAGAAACCAAATTCATAACGAACCCAGACTGAATAATTAATCAAAACACCAAGTAATTAAATGTAGGAGATGGAGGAAATTTCCCTCCATAATATAATAATCAAATATCATGAAATAATTTCAAACAAAGCTTGTACAAATGCAGAAAATTTCCCCCAAATAATGATCAGATATCAAGAAAAATTTTCGAAGAAGCTTGATCAGATTTCTAGATACTGGACACCACTTCTACAGGCTCAATGCATAGAAAGTATTGTAAATCCACAGTACATATGCATACTGTACAAAGAAAGCAATAGAGATGTTCAAGAAAGCCTTTGCCCAAGTTCTTACCAAGGTCATTATGCATACAAAAAACACATGTCAACTCAATGGCCTTACAATGAACCCTGATCGTTAATAAACCAAGCATACATAATGCATCTACATGTCAATGCTGCCTCAAAGCAATTAATAGGAGCAGTCTCATAGCAAATTACATGGAAGACAGTTTACCAGACAGTGGTTTCAATACATGTACACTGTAACAATTGTTTCTTTTAAAATGACAGCCTAAAATCTGATGAGTAAAATAAAATACAAATGAATCCAAATAATAAAATCAAGCATTTCCCCTGACATCAACTTATATACATTGGCTTGATGTAAAATAAAATCTATAAGCCATACAGAAATTTCCAACTTACTTACATTTCATCTGAATAAGAGCAGAAGACATCCAGAAAGAAATGGCAAAACTAGCAAAGAAGTCATGGTTTGGTGTCCAAATACTCCTCAACACAACCAACACATCTGTGGATGGTTAGCACTTAGCAGCAGTACAAAAGCTCACTGCTTTACACGTACCAGCACATGGCTGCTGTGCGGATAGCTCGGCAGTGGGACGCCCAGAGCTCTACACACACACAGCACACATGCCCTCTACTGTGAAGCATTGTGGCGGGAAACGTTTGAATGAGAATGAATGAGCTGGAGCTCTTGAGCAAAGAATGGTCAATGCAGAACCTAACGGAATGCAGAACAAAGACTGTGTTCAACAGGTATGCTACACAGGACAAAGACCCCTCCAAGACTAATCTCTATTTCCTGTGAATGCCATTGATCAGAAGTTAGACCCAAATCCCAGGTGGTTTACCCATTTGGTGACCTTTGACCCCAGGGTCAAAGCCAACAAACCAAAAGACTGGTTCCTCATTTATTCACCAACACAGGCCTATCGCTTTATAATTGATTGTAAATGTACTGTATTGTAGACCTCAATAAAATTCAAAGACTGATATCACGATACTATGGCTAATACAGATGCACATGTATGTAGACCTATAGAGGGACTTCTGGTAGTTCCTTCGTGGACATGGCATTAAAAAAGCCTACAATAAACTACAAAGCAAGGCCATTCTAAATTACATGTATCATAAAATAAAATATTGTCTCACTGAAATAATAGATTGATAATGATATTCATACCGTACCCTGAACTAAAAGCTATATTTCGTAACTAAAAAAAAAAATTAGTGATTCTGAAAATAATGGGGGGGGGTACTGAAGTCCTTGTAAAATTGCAGCCCCCCCCCAAATAAAATAAACAGAAAGGCCTGCCAATATAATATATATATATATATATAAAATTCACCATAGCTGGCTTTATTAACCCCAGAAACAATTTTTCAGTTTACATGTACATGTGACTATTTTTTTACATTCACTTTTATGTCGATCAATTAATCTGTTTCTCAAGGTGACTTAGACAATTAGTTTAATTTCTTCCTATTGACAGCTACCAGCATAAACCCAAATACCATACATTCATTGCATATTTACTGCCCATTATAGTAATAAAGGATGACTAACTTCAAATGCACACATAATTCAATAACAAATATTGATAGTTTTTATAAAGCAAATACCATAAATAGTTCACGGGGGGGGGGGGGGGGAAGGTTTAAAGTATGCTACATATAGTGATGCTGAAAAGAAACATTGGGGGAGTAGCATTACATCATCACTCGCCCAATTTAAATCTTTTGTGGGTGATTTTTAGATCTGAAATGATTTATCTTTTCACCCCCTCCTCTAAAAAAAATAAATATGAATAAACATACATGTAGAATAAGCTGGACTCAAGCATACATATGCTGACTTACAAATCTAGTGGATTACTTTTAGTGTACATGTACAGGCAATGTTTTCCCAACCATACATGTACAATGCATACATCAAGTCCTACATTTTTTTCCCCACAGGATGGGTTTCATATCAATGTAAAGAGCTTCCAGCAGGTTGTAACAATTCCAAGCAGACTTTTTGACATTTCAGAGACCTGAACATTTCCTTACGGAAACTCGGGAGGAAGCAACCTATCCGCTCAGAAGAAAATATTCTCATTGTTCATTTCACTTGAAACAATAACCAACAAAAAATAAATTACAGTGGTCTGTCCTGAACAATCAGAATGGGAGGAAAATTTTGCAATAGTACATTAAGCACAGGTCATGGTTTAAAATGACACTTAAATCTGCATGTACATTATTTATTCCACATGTTGAACTACATGTAAGTATCAAAACGTTGGTAATATTTTTTAATGCTTTATTCCCAACGGAAAGAAAATGCCAAAATAAATGGGTGAGTAAATCAACAGACAAAATTAATAAAATAAGCAAATATATTAGTTATAAAACGACACAGAAATGAAAAGTAATATACAATGAGAAATTTTATAAGGCCATATAAAGCAAACTTATACATGTCTATCGTGATTACATGTAACTTTTCAAACCAAAATGATAAGTTGCTAACACCAATGCTGTGTTAAGACTTGCATCTTAACGACAAAACTTAAAGAAACAAAATAAATTCTGATTATCAATCTTCTTTCTTCCTATGACTTTTCCATCAGTAAAGGCAAGATTAAAATTCAATTTGAAATTGTAACCGACTTAAAAAACAAACAGACACAGAGACAAAAAGAGCTCATGGAAGATTTAGAAGTACACACCTTACTGTGAAGCTGGTCTCCTCAGCCATTAGGATCAGGGACAGAAGTTCTTAAAGATTCACTAGATGGTACACCACGCTGAACAGGTACAATACAAGACCAAGGATTGAAGAAGAATCCGAAGCTTCCGACAGGGAACGGTTCCTTCCGAAGTGGCAAACTGCACGGAACTGATAACCAACGCCCAAATGTTCTCCTTATTTAACCAAGCCAGGGCCAAGCATGGAGGAAAGAGAGAGTCTGTGAATCAGTCCTGTGATTCACACCAAGAGATCTAGGCTCATTGGTTCCCAAACCCCTTTTAAAAGCCACCTGTGGCACAGGAAGTACCAACTTCCCTAACTTTATCGACCAATCAGAAGCAGCCTTAGTCACTGGGTGAGCCTGAAAAGGAGGCATTTGGTGGGAGGGGTAGGGACAAGAGGAGGGGGATGTTGATAATCAATGGACCTAGGAATATGACAAAGGTCATCCTAAACAGCCAAGAGAATAATAAAGCATGAAAATGAGATGCATCCTACGACTATAGATGTTTTTCATATTGCACATAGTGAGAACATGTCACTGTCTGTCAGAATGCTATTGTGTACACGTTGATGCACATTGGACAAGTTACATTAAGATGACCAAAGGCTGATTCACTAAGGCTATTGGTCAACGTTTGTGTGAATTTAAAAATTGGAATGTTCTCAATCTTGTGCTCATTTTGCTAAATGGGCCACAAATTAACCTCAAGTTTTACAGTGTGCTTTTTACGAAGTGAGACTGAATTTGTTATTTGACAAGGTAAAACTCTGCACTCAAATAATAATGTAGTTTTAATCTATCAAAATGATCAATATCTAATAAATCTTCGACTGATGGGAGTGAATAAAGAATCTATTAAAACCCAAGAACACTTTATCCAGATTCATAAACCAAGGCACAACTTTTTTTCATCTTTATGGTGTATTGGTGTCATGACATACATGTATATGACACAAGTACATGTACATGTACACACACATACAGACTTGATATCTCTATCTTGGCAAAACTGAAGTTGACTCAAACTCCAAACAAAAAGTTTAGAAACTTGACAATAAAGATGTCATCAAAATTGAAGGTCAAAATCAAAGACAATTAAAATATTTTAAATTTTTCACTAAACAGTTTAACATGGGCAAATATGCAAATGAGGGAATAAATGTCGCACACTATTTCATTCACACTTTTCATTTGTAGGACGCTAAATACAGATGAAGCGCTCAGTTGTCTAAAAAGTAGTCTTAATGAATTCAAAACAAAACGCATCTATAGATGTGCACCTCCATATAAACCAACCTACAACTGATATGTAATGTACATGTACATGTAGACATAAACAAGATTGCCGCTTAGGCGAGCACATAATAAGCCCGTCTGTAACACGGAAATTAGAGTTATTGGTCAAGCAAGAAAAGTGGAAGGTGGCCATTTCACCTTTGAGCTTCTGACCTCAAAATCAATAGAATTGCTAAGATTCATGCTACAGTGTAGTATCATACACACCAAATTATGTGCCTACAGCTACAGTACATGTAGGTTAAGTTAAAATGAAGTTATCGTATTTACAAGGAAAAGTTAATGGAAAAAAAAAAGAAAAAAAGATATCTCAAAAGTAAGGTCATCTCGTCCTAAAATACATGTACATGTTTTATTTCAATTTGGAATGATGTATTTCTTACCATCATAAAAGACCACAAATAGCAGGGGGACATTTGATATTGTGTCCCCCTATTTTGAGTAGGGAGGACACGTCCCCCCATGGGATCTCCGCCCATGGTCTTTAGCAAGGTCTTAAATTTATCAAGATACTTGCTACTTACTATTTAGCTTTCAATATACAAAAAATATTTTAGCTAAAACTTTGGAGAGTTTTTTTTCATCAGTCCCTCACATTTATAATTTCATGGAGCTCAAATAATTGCTCTCCTAGAGCTCAATTTATGCTAAATTGTAGATTTTCTTAAAATTGTAAATGCAAAGCTGTGTATCGATTAATTAATCTGTGGTGAAACTCAACCTGGGTCATTCCGTTTACAAAACATTGCGCTCTTAAAAAAAAAAAATTTTAACAAAAGATTGCTGAAATTTTGCATTTTACAATCGTTGAATCCATGAAATGGTCATCTATTTTCCGTGATTCCTTGAAATTATTTTGATTTGGTTGGAGGCTGGGAATATTCACCTCTTTCTTGACTCTGATTTGTGGTGTTAAAGATAAATTCCAGTTTTGGTAACGATCTCAAAATGACTTTTTACAGAATCTAATATAATGACCACCCAAGTGTCTGTTTGTATGAAAAAAAAATATGTGCCAAAGGATTCTGGGAGAAATTGTGTAATTGCTGAGAAATAAGCAAAATAAGCGCGGATTCGGTCACTTCCGTCGGGTCTTTATTCCAGCAATAATAATACACTGTCCCACGTGTGCCTATCTGTGTTGGTGATCTTCAGTGTGAACGTTTTTCAGCGGAGATTGGCAAGACTTCACAAAGTTCAGTTTATGTAAATGTACCAGATCTAGATCTTCGATGATATTCTGACAATTAAGCCTGGTTTTACACACTTTCTCATGAAATCAGCGTTTACTGCAACTACTGGAATTTCTCTTTAAACTCAGTAAATATTGTGGTCCCACATGTGGATTTCCATGGTGTTGCAACAGTAACTGAAAACGATCGTTGATCATTATTGATCGTATTACATCAACACCATGAAAATCTACATATGGGACTGCAGTGTTTACCGTGTTTAGCTCCATGGGTTGGAGTCGGTAAAGAGGTGAATGTTCATTTTTTAGGTGGTTTCCAACTAGATCGAAGTGGTTTCAAAGAGTTGTATAGGATGGAAGCCTATTTCATGAATGTGAAGATGTAAAATGTGAGGTTTCAGCAACTTTTGGTGAAGGTTTTTTTTTTTAAATAAGGAGCATGATATTTTGATATCATTTTTTTAAAGGAGCACCGGCGTGATCATGCTCCTCAAAAGTGAAGGTCAGCAACATCAGTGCTCTTTACATGAACCATGCTGTGCACAAGTAAAGGACAATACATCAAGTATGTTCTATTGCATTATCAACTCACTATTTCTTTTGTTACATTTTGAAAACATGTGATCCTTTTATGAAGCAAAACTTCAAAATGTAACAAAAATATAGTGAGTGTAATGCAATACGACATATTTGATGTAATGCTGTACTTGAAAACAAATACTCTATGGGCAAGATATATTCAGGGCATTCTATTTCAATATACAATTACATGCAAATATATTTAAAAAAATAATAATTTCTGGTACAATACATACATTTCACCATTAAAAACACAGTATTTTATTAGGCTAATTACTGATCTGGATTGGAGGGGCAATTTGGAGGGAATATCCCCTTGGAGATATACAGGTAAAATAAGCAAATTTTAAGCTCGTAATTGACTAAAATATTTACATATTTCAATTTTCAGTCATAAACATGAATAGGTTGGTACATGCATACCAATTCATAGGGCAAAAAATAGATCTAAAAATCTTTATCAACACTGTACATGGGAGGGAAATGAAACAATTAAGACAAGGGATTGTTTTTTGTTTCAGACCCCCACATGTCCAAGTGTAGATTAAGGGTGAAAAGGACATTTCCAATCAAAGTGTATTAACCTACTAGACTTCCCAAAGCCATTATCAATTACATATTCACATCCTCTGTCTTATTAGTGCTAATAGGAGAATTGTACTTGACAAAGTCACTAGGGTATGAGTTATGCAAGGGACTGTTTCATCAAGCATCTTGTTATTTTCATGGGTAAATTTGTCCTGAGCCAATCAGATGCAAGGATTTCATTTAATAGTCTGTAAAACGCAATTTGTTTCATGAAATGCCCCCCCCCAAAAAAAACCCACAGTACAGTAACTCATCTTTGTGTACTTTAAACACAGACAATTTTACATACATGTATGCACAGAATTATCGATTCTTTTTTTCCCCTCAAAACAAACTTTAAATATTTTCTTCTTAAACCTGTAAATGTATTTACTGATGAATCCTGTTTAATCCTTTCACTTAAAATACACAATACACAAGGGAAAGTGCAAATATGTTTTTCAATGGAATTGAAAGTGAACGTGTTTTATTGAAATTTCAAGCACATAAACAACAAAGGTTCACATACCATGAAATCTAAAATCCTGAAACACTCAAACAATGAAAAGGGGGAAACAATATTTTCCCTTCATAATTTGGACGATATAAGGACTGATTGCTAATAACAAATTGCTGATTACTAATGGCATGTTGTAAAAAGAACAGAATGACAAACCTTCTTCCTTTAATTGCTGGGCTTCTTCTTCTTTCTTCAATCTTTCTTTCTCAGCTTTGCTAAGTTTCCCTTTACCCTTTCCCTTAGCGGGTGACTTTGGCTTTGGAGGCTGGTGGGAGAGAGGAAAAAAATACATTCCTTTAGTTTAATAAAATAATTTGTATACTTATTTAATTTACTCAATAATGTACCACCTTGACTCAATTCAAATTTATTGACAATGACATTAACACTTTTCAAATGAATGGTTTAACAACAATAGGAAATATGGAAAGTAATTTTTTTTATTGCCGTTTCAGTTACGAGAGCTTCAAGAGATGCTCCGGGCTGAAAACATTTCTATCTAAATAAATGGAGTTCACATAACAAAATGCTGAAAATTTGATTAAATTCGGATAATTGAATTTTAAAGATTTGCATTATTCCGGTGAAACAGTTCTAGGGATGTTGTCATGAATATTCATTAGGTGGGCTGATGTCACATCCCACTTGCTCTTTTGTATTTTATTATATGAAATAAGGTTTATTCAAAAATTTTCTACCAAGAACTAGAACATTGGATTAACAACTGATTAAAGTGCATTCTCAAGTATATTCGTGTTAAACAATGGAACGATTACAGTTTTCAAATAAAAGTTTAAAACTCATTGCAATGTACATCACATATGGTCCAATGGTCTGTCTGGTATTAAAGCAAAGTGCATGTATATGTATGTACAGTATATTAAACAGACTGACAGTACATGGACAAGAGTATGAACTTCATTCATGGTAAAGTCATCGTTTCCAGACCGACGATGCGGCCTGCCATCTCAAATTTGACCGTCATGTCTGGATGGGTTTTGGCGTACAAGGTCATTTGGTTGGGGTATAGGGTAGAGAATTGACAGATGATAACTTGGAATCCCATGCAATTAATGTACACTCTGCGGACATGGAATCTAGCAACGCTATCCATTAATCACAGACTGTTGTACATGTACCATCACAACAATGTGTGTTCATTGGGGAAGCAAAAATTACTTCTTTTTTTTACTAACTACATGTACATCAAGCTCTACTTTATATATTTCTTTCCCCTTTTTAGCACATCCAATGTTTGAGAGCTGGTTATAATAGAAAAGAAAAATTGTTCACCTAAAAGAACAAACAGACTACAGTACATGGATGTCAACAAAACGATAATCTATGACAGTACAATTGATGCCATTGTATTAATATGTGAAAGCTGTGAATGTACATGAAACAGGCATTTGGTTAGTACTGCACAACTACATCATTTGGACAGTGTATTCAATGAATACTATGTTACAGACCACATTTTCTATACAATGTCGATGACATGTGTTAACCCATATGGATACAAAGCCAGGCATAAAGGGCATTTCCTTCTATACACAAAGATGAGGATAGCCAGGGCTAACTCCTTCCTGCCTTTGGTGCCCAGTGAGGAAACGTTCAGTTTAGTCATTATCATTTGCTATTGTATACTTGAATCCATAAATCATACATGTACATTCACACTATGAGTGCAGTGTAAGGAATAGAATAACTCTGACCTGTACCACCCTGAATAATATACACTATATGTGGGCTCATATAAACTTGGTGTACATTATAGCACTTAAAATGTATTGAAAGCACTTGCAAATGGGAATATATTGAGTGGATGGCAATTCATGGGTTGTACTGTAAAGACAAGTAATCATGCACTTGTATTTCATACATCACACATGCCAACATTTCATGAACGCACATCAGCAGTGATAAAGGCAAATGAAACACTTGGTACATCAAAACATGTTATTTTTTTTAAATTTACAATCATCTTTCAGGATTAAATGAATAACCTTCAAACTTAATGAGGCATTTCATTAAAATAATTACTGTAGAAAAAAAGGATGAGAACATTTCACCAATTTCATGTCGATCACAGGTACGGAGGGGCTTAACCAGAAAATGACACTCCTCATCTTGATTATAAGCTTCTCTGAATCTCACGACTGCTGTTGTGAATTTATAAATGTCAGACTTCTCCATAAATGCTCAGATAGGAAATTTGACACTCAATGATACTATCATTATTCATTTTATTAATTTGAGTTTAAAACCACAAGCAAATTGTGATAAAGTGAAAAATTTTGCCAAACAGAAATGTCATTTTCCCCATAATGCAGCTACAAAATTCAACAAATACAATTTCAATAGAGCTGTTCTCATTAAATAATCCTCTAGATCTTATAAAATGAGACTTGAGAAATGTTCTTTTCCTTTGCATGACAAATAAAACATAACACAAGGAACCATTTCAAATCTGGTAAGAAAATCAATATAAGAGAATGAAGAATACATGCATTTTGGTATTTGTTTTTCCTACATAATGATCTTTACGCTTTTTACCACAAATTACAGTTAGGCCTACATTATAGACAATATGTTCAAATATTGTCATAGCTTTGATCATCTTAAAATACCATCTGTACTTATTTTTTTTTTTTTTGGGGGGGGGGGTTAATTATTCACAACTAGAATTGATCTCCAATGTTTTATTAATTGATCATCCAAGTTTTAGCCAAATCAGTCTCCATAACAGCTCTATTTCAGCTTCCATTTCACTGACACATTATTATTATGTCAGTAAAACTTTCGCTGATACCCCCCCCCAAAAAAAAATCAAGTTTGCCTTTATAGTCAGACTCCGAAATTTTGGACATCAGGATCAATGCCAAAATAGAGCAGTATTTTATGCTCAATTTCATTGAAAAAAAATATCCCGTAGATCTTAAATTGATAATTTTTAAACGGACATTTAGGAAATCTGGGCAAAAATTGAGCTATAAACTATAGATCTAGATTTAAGTTTGCTAAACAAGGTCAATTATCTTTAAATAAATCTCAGTTGCAAAAACAGGCATTTAACATTAAGCCTGGCTTACATGTAGGGCATCTATAATTCTAACACTGATTTTGACCCCATTGCACTACCGAAAAGGGCCAAATTTAAAATCAATGCACGTCGACTATAATCTGTTAGATCTAACGTGTCATCTAGTCAGATCTCACAACCAATCACTTGCTCACTACAACCATCCTGCCTGTGGGGAATCTACAGCTATGGTATCCCAGTGAAGACACAATAAACACTTTAAAAATCATTAAAATATAACTTTTGTGACCAAAAATACCATTTCCATATAGATCTAGGCCCTAATTGCAATTAATTTTTCATTTTCATAGTAACTTGGGAATTATTTTTGTATTCACCAGAAACGCTTGAATTTTGGGCATATTTTTGTGTACGACCTATATTGGTGGAAATATGGCAATTTCCAATCTCTATTTTTAATTTTTAAAAAAATTAAAATAAACAAATTTACTTATAAAGAGCCAATATATATGATTAGCTGTAAATAATGGAATCCGACACTGTCAGATTTGTCGGACATTGGCATTGCCAACCTTATTTTGCCACACATGGCGTACTGCAGAACTTGGTTGTTCATTGAATGGGTGCAACCAATGAATCAGGAATTTACCCCTAATTATATGACACCACATGATGTAATCTAACCTACATGTAGGCCAAGTACGTAGAAATCAAGTTCAAGTAGTACCGGTACATGTATCAGGATTCAGGGTGCCATCAGACACCCAGTCCCAGATTCACACCACAATTTCTTACATGTAGCCTCTCATTCACACTCGCACACAACTTCCAACTCTCCCGGCCCCGGCGCCTCAATACGGTGGCCGCCGGTGCACTCACGCAAGCCCGCCAAAATTATACCGTAGACCACGCAAACCGGCACTTTCTAAAATTTCTAGATTTCAATATCAGATAACTCGAAGTCGAACTTGTTTTAGCGACATGAGCTGAAAATGACCATGTATTTTGTCACTTTCATCGCAAACACACAGCACATATCTTAGGGACAAAGGAAATAACACTGAAGTTGCTATCTGGGTCGGTTTTTATTGAATTCTAGGGACATTTTGACAGTGTAATTGACAACAGAATAGTCGCGGAGCAACCCAACATGTGTACACAATACATGCTGCTACCGGTACGCTTGAAAGCGCCACGCCAACACAACTTGCCAAAAATTATCACATAAATTGAGCTGGATGTTGGCCCAGAAACAGGCAACATGATAATAGCTGAAAGAGCGGATGACATCCTTAGCTAACAGTGAAAGAAAATTAATACATTTTAACCCCACAATGAGTCAGCTTCATACGAAATTATCGAATTTCTTCCGCCGGTTACTCACCATGGTGCCTCTGTTTGTTCTCAGCGAAAGATGGCAACGCAAAATTGCCATTATGTGCGCATGCGCAATTGATCGAGGAGCAGGTCAAATTTTTTGCATAGCCCGCGCTGTATTTTGCATTCATCGATCGCCTGATCGAATGCGTCGACACAAAGGGGTAATTTTACGCATGTTAACTTTTCTTTGGCAGTTCAAAAAATGGAAGATTAAACAAAATTCTTCTCATACTTTGAATAACTCATTTATCTATTCATTTAACTTATTCCACTAAACCGAAGAATCGTATTGAAAATGTTCCGTTACAGTGATTGTCGAGAAATCCGACACGCGTTTGGTCGCGTGCCACTCCGATATTCCTATTGTGAACGACATTTTTTTTTTCTTTTGAAGCATGTAAATATCCAGGGGCGGAACCAGCCTTCGCCAATAGGGGGGGGGGATTTTTTACCAGCCATATTTTCCCCGATCGGCCACTCAAACATGATCTTTGTTTGTTTGTTTGTTTGAAGGGGCTGGTCCTATAATAGTTACTTAACTTTATTCTTATCAATCAACATAAATATAACATAATTATAATATCATGCAACTAAATAATTACTATACAAACGCAAAGCGCGAGCAGAAATTTTTTTATACACGTTTTGAAATGATCGAAAAGGTAGGCCTACCTACTGCTATATTCCCTACATTTCAACAACTACTATTTATACAATCCTAACAAGTCAACCATAAGGTCATAAAAGTTATAACAAAGTTACAAATAATCAATTTTGTGTAAAGGATTTTTGATTTATAATTTTATAACCTATCTATAATTCTATAACCTATAGAATGGAAATTCTAAGCACTTTTTGTAACTTAAACAGAATAGGTAAATAACTAAACAAAACGAGCGGGAAATTTCGAGATTTAGACCTAGAAACGAGACACGCGATCTATTCACGTTTTGTAAATCATGAAAAGGATGAGTAATTGGGGATCTTCCTTATACATTAATAATGCGAGCGCAAAGCGCGAGCAGAAAATTTTTATATGCGTTTTGAAAAGGTAGGCCCTATACGCCGGGACTGCTTGCACTGTACTTAGCCATAGAGACGTAAATATTTCAACAATCAAATAATGCGAACGCGAAGCGCGAGCTAAATTTTTTTGACATTTCTACGTAAAGAATGGAAAGTTTTAATCAATATATGTAATCGTGAACAGGATAGCTATATAACTAAACAATTAATGTGAAGCGCGAGCGGAAAAAAATCGAGATTTAGACCTAAAAAACGGGACACTCTATTCATGTTTTGTAAATCATGAACAGGATGAGTAATAGGGGATCTTCCTACATTAATAATGCGAGCACAAAGCGCGAGCAGATGCGCGCTCATTTCAGATTTGATCCTATAGAATCGAAAAGCATTTAAAAAACATCTTTTATCATGACAAGTGGAATGCCTCTGCGCGGCCGTCTCACCTGCATCACGCGAATCAACATAGCAGCAGTGCTGACTTTGAAAACTACTATAACTCACACAAGATGTTCAGTGATAGTTGGTTACTCTTATTTCCACGTTTTATGAATTAGACCAATACACTTACAGAGATAGGATGGTAATTCAACAAATACCCCCACTGATGCGGCCAAAGTTCATTGATCTCACACGACCTTTGACCTTGATCATGTGACCTGAAACTTGCACAGGATATTCAGTGATACTTGATTACTCTTATGTCCAAGTTTCAAAAGTCAGATCAATAAACTTGCAAAGTTATGATGGTATTTCAACAGATACCCCATTATGGCCAAAGTTCATTGACCTTTGACCATGGTCATGTGACCTAAAATGCGCACAGGATGTTCAGTGATACTTGATTACTCTTATGTCCAAGTTTTATGAACTAGACCAACATACTTTCAAAGTTATGATGGTAATTCAACAAATACCCCCAATTCAGCCAAAGTTCATTGACCCTAAATAACTTTTGACCTTGATCATGTGACCTGAAACTTGCACAGGATGTTTAGTGATACTTGATTACTATTATGTCCAAGTTTCATGAATGAGATCAAAAAACTTTTAAAGTTTTGATTGTAATTCAACAGATACCCCCAAATCGGCCAAAGTTCATTAACCCTAAATGACCTTTGACCTTGGTCATGTGTCGTGAAACTCATGCAGGATGTTTGGTGATACTTGATTAACCTTATGTCCAAGTTTCATGAACTAGGCCCATAAACTTTCTAAGTTATGATGTCATTTCAAAAACTTAACCCAGGTTAAGATTTGATGTTGACGCCGCCGCCATCGCCGCCGCCGTCGGAAAAGCGGCGCCTATAGTCTCACTCTGCTATGCAGGTGAGACAAATCAAAGCGAGCGCAAAGCGCGATCTTAAATTTTTGATAAACTGTCATGAAAAGGGGATTTTAAGTAGTTTGTTGTGTAATCAATATTGACACATACTTAACTCGCCAATCAAAATGCGAGCATGGCAGCGAGAGCTGATACGTCTTTTTGACAATCAGGTCTGAAAATTGATATTTTGAAAACTTTATGGAATACACGAAAATAACAAATACCTGATAAATCAAAATTTGTGAGCACGCGATGCGCGAGCAGAAAATGTTAATATTCTGACCATAAAACTGACAAAGAGCACTTTATAAAAATCAATTTGTAAATCACATCAAATAATGAAAGTTCGATTTCCGAGGTGAAATATGTTTTGTATATTGACTTCCAAACTTGATATTTAAGCCCCATATTGAACAAGTTATGTTAATCACTGTCTTAATGGGCAATGCGAGCGCGAAGCGCGAGCGAAAGTTTTATATAGTGACATGAAAAATTTGCTTTATTTTCCAAGTCTTCCCCTCATTTTAATTTTTTTTATTCAATCGTCTTCCCCCTCTTCTTTTTTCTCTCCCCTCTTTCTCCCTTTTCCCCTTCCTTTCCCTTTTTTTGCTCCGCCAATAGGGGGGGGGGGGGGCTCTGCCCCCTGGATCCGCCTATGAATATCCATATATTTTTTTACCCTCTTTACTCTCATTTCCCTTAATACCTTCTAATCATTCTCATTATCTCTTTCCCCTTCATTCTTTCCTCTCTCTGTGTCCCTGAGTCGATGGCCTAATGAGCCAAAAAATTTGAGGGGCTTGATATTTGGCGCATCGGGCAAAATTTATTTAAAAATTTGCGAGCAAGGGAAGCGAGTAAGCAAAAATTTTGACATACTTTATCCAATTTTGGGATAGATTTTGACATAATATTCAGAGAATGATATCATATTTCACCGTCCTCTCTTTCCTAGCTTTCCTTTCCTCTTCTCATTTTATTCTATTATTATTATTTTTTTTTTTTGGGGGGGGGGAGCAAGCGCTCCAGCCCCCTATCTGTACTCCAGTGCCCTGAGAACCTTATTTTTGTTCTTCTTCTCTCTCTCCTATCTATTCCCTCTTCCCTCTCAGGTGCGGATCCAGCTTTCAACGATCGGGGGATGATTGTTTCATCCAAAATTTACCCTATCGGCTGATAAAAGCTGATTAAAATAGAATAAAAAAATATATACTTATTTTTTTAAGAGGTAGTCTATTATCAATTGAGGCATCTTAGCATTAATCTTACAAAGTAAGGTAAATGAAGCGCGAGCTCATTTTTAGACCTAAAAATCACATTCTGAGCAGCAGTTTATGATCATGAACAAGATGCATAATGTAATTAAAACAATTAATGCGAGCGCGAAGCCCGAGCTGAAAATTGTTGGTATTCCGACCTGAAAACTTGACATTCCATCATTTTTTTGTATTTGACCAGGCCATCTAACTAAACAATTGATTCAAGCTTTTTTCCGGTCTGAAACCTTGACATTCTTAGGCAAAGCAATTTTTATCACAGTAAACAGGATAGGTTTCTTACTGAACAGTTTTCTCAAAAGATGATTATTTTTTATTCCGACCTGAAAATTGGACAGTTTATAAATATACGACCGCTAAAAAGTTAAGCGCGAGCTAATATTATTTTTCGATTTAGATATAAACAATCTAATCACTTCTTGTAATCATATTATTAAACATATTGATACGAGCGCGTTAATTCGCGCTGCAAATCTTTGATATTCGAAATAAACTGACAGCTTAAGCACACATTAAACAATTTAATTACGATCGCGAAGCATGAGCTGATATTTTTTTTCAGATTATTCATAAGATGCACTCATTATAATCATGAAAGAATGTTTATCTTCCTAAATATGCGAGCGCGAAGGTCGAGCTAAAAACTTTTCAGATTTCAATATCTAATGCCCTATGTTATCAATCCAATTAATTTAGTTCTTGGAGGAAAAAATGCTGAACATGATTTCATTTTTAATAAAATACGAAATAGTAAGTGAGGGAAATGACAACATTGGTTTGCTCATTGAATATTCATGAAGAAAATGTTTCACCTATTAAATAAAACAAATTTCTAAAATGTCATAACTTTAATGTGTTGTTCCTTGTCAGATTTTGATCAGATTTTCAATGTTTTGTTTGTCTCATTTTGTCCAAATTATAGAATTCCCAGCCTGGAGTATCCCTCTATAAGTGTATACTCTCTGATTTACTTGGCCCTAATTTTAGAAGAATTTTAGATATCGCAAAAAACTCCATGGGGGGGGGGGTATACCCTAAGCACGAGTGAATATACCAATGTAGACATAATGCCCCAAAACATTGGCCCAATTTTCGTTTTAACTGCTTTTCTTAAATAGCCATGTTCCTTTATCTCAGTTTCTTTTTTGTTGGTTTGCATGTTTGATACCCTAAATTTAATAGATCCATGCTACAAAATTAATATACCATATAATAGCACAATGCATGGACATCCTGTCTTAAACAGGAAGAGCTGCATTTAAGCGTGTTTTTTTTTAATCATTTATACATGTACTATTCGGTTATTCATCAATTCATCAATTAATTAATTGATTAATTAATTAATTTATATATATATATTTACTTATTTATTTATTTACATATTTATTCATTTATCTATCTCTATCTATCTATCTATCTATCCATCTATCTATCTATCTATCCATCTTTCTATCTATCTATCTATCTATCTTTCTATCTATCTATTCATTTATTTGTTATTCATTTATGTTGTATTTGATTCATTTATTTTACTTTTGTCTATTTTTTTTTTTGGGGGGGTGGGGGCTCGCTTACGGTGTTTCCATCCACCAATACGAGTCTACATGGTTGAACAGTCCCCTCTATTGACGCCCCGCTGCTTAGATTACTAACTTAGAATATTGTCATTCTTGCATAAGGGGTGCACTCTTTTTTCGTTGGTAATTTGAATTTCCCTTTTATTAAGTTTCAGCAGGAACACGCGAATATCGTGCCCTGTGACAAAAGTAGTTTTCCTCCAGAATGGCGAGAGGAAATATGAAATTACAAGAGGAAGGGCCACGTCACTGTCATAGGGGGCAGAGAGGGGTGTAGATATCTGGTCACTGGGGTGCATTCTCAGAAGTGGAGCTCGTAAAGGGGTTTCCGATAACCATCTTCATGCTAAGTGGAATTTATAAGCGTTTTAGAGATGTTTCTTTTTGGTACAATTATTATTTTTTTCTTTCTTTATTCATTTTACGATTGGTCTTTTTTAGTGGCCAAGGAGATTTTTTTGTTTCAAACTGGGGGACTTCAACATGCCCAAAAATGTAAATAGTCATTTTCATGATTTTTTTACGCGTTAACTGGCAAAATAACGTTAACGCCAAATGCATTAAAAATACTTTGTAAGGACCCATGATTTTATGTAGGAGTGTAAGCTAGGAATGAATCCCCGTGAGGGGAACTTCATTTTGCTATGAGTAGACAATAAAAAAAATATTGGCCCCCATTTTAGTGCACTCAAATGAAATAAAATTTCTTTATTTTCTATAATAACAATTCCCCCCCCATCAATGGACCTAGAAGATTGATTTTTTCCGTGGCTTTCAAGTTATGAGAGATATAGGACCTACAAATTCAAATTCAAATTCAAAAGTTTATTGATATAAAATCCTGACATATAAGGATCATCATAAAAAAAAATACACACTGCGTCATTTGCGGCGATCCGGGGGAGAGGAGGGGCGACATACCCCCGATCTTTTTTTGTAAAGCACGTATGGGAGAGTGTAATCTCACCCCCCCATGGACCAAATATCTCATGAAATCGCCGCCTATAATATGCGCTGCGTTTGCGGAACCATTAAACATCATTTCCTGACAAAAGTTACACAGTTGAACATTTCAGTTTTATTAATTGTGAGCGAGCAGAATAAACTGCAAAAAATATACATAAAATGCAATATTCTGAATGCATATAGGAGGAATTATTAAAATGAACACTTTAGAAAAAAAATCGATTGCCTAATATGTAGCTATCATAATGTGTTTTATTGATGATGCTTTATAATAATGCATTTGTAACATACATTGTCATTCCTCACGCATTGGGGTGGCGCATAAGTGCCAATTTGTATCCCTGACACTAATATTCTCCATCATTAAAGAGATGGTCCGGGCTGAAAATATTTATATTTAGACTAGAAGAGCAACATGTTGATTTTTTTTTTATCAGCCATATTTTCCCCGATCGGCCGCTCGATCGAAGATGATTTTTGGTTTCTTTGAAGTGGTAGTCTTAAGATGTGTATGCAACTAAATAATTACTACGAAAGCGAAGCGCGAGCAGAAATTAATTGATGGAAAAGGTACCTGTTAAAGACTGCTTGCAGTAAGCCATGAAGACTTTACATATTCAAAACAATCTAATAATGTGAGAGCGAAGCGCGAGTTTTTTAAAAACATTTTTACCTGAAGAATGGGAATTCTAAGCACTTTTGTAACTTAAATATAATTAACTAAACAATTGATGCAAGCGCGAAGCGCGAGCGGAAAATTTCGAGATTTAAAAGATAAACCTATGTATTTTTTTGTTAATGAAATACACAAAGAAACACATTTTCTGATACTGAATTATAAGGATCTACACAGGTCTGACGGTGTTCTTTTGTTCCAGTGAGTATAGCATCATCTTGAAGTTCGAAATAGAGAAAATCAGAACGGGAAGTTGGGCATTATGACGAGTATTTTCACTAAATCCTTCTATTTTCAATGGAAGGAAATGCAATTATTATGCCTTTCATTGGATATAACAATTATTATAAATATTCTCCACAAACTTTAGTTGAACTCGAACTTCCTGAGTGACCCCACCCGGCTATAGCACACAGTTAGGTGTCTATTATTCTCCTGTTCCTCATTATCTCATTATACCAGGGAATATTTTCAATATGATGAAAAAAACTTCTTTGTAATTATGGCGTTGAATGCCTGTTTTTTCCTAATGAAGGAAAGAATGAATGAATAAATGAATAAAAAAAAAAACCCGGATAGATATAGATAAATGAATAAATAAATAAATGATAAATAAATGAATAAAATAAATAAATATTAACAATAATAGTAATAACATTAAGCATTAGTATAGCTCCATCTATCTAAAAAAATATTTTGAGAGGCATTGTTATATAATATTATTACCCTAGCTGTAGCTCAAGCTGCCTTAAAGCGCTTGTGCATTCAAGAAATTAGTGCTGGGTACCCACCTCACCTGGGTCGATTGCAACCCAGTGTGAATAAATTTATTGCTGAAGGAAAATACGCCATGACTAGGATTCGAACCTACGACCCTCTGTTTGAAGGCGAGAGATAAACCGCGACGTGCACACAAATTGATAAATTAAAAAAATGAATGAATGAATGAATAAATAAATAAATAAATAAATAAAGGTAAATAAATGAGTAAATAAATAAATCAACAAGAAATATATAAAATAGGAGTAGAGTAAATGACTGAATAGATTATAAAAAAACATAAATAAATAATGCATGTGTGCTGGAATGAATGATTGACTAACGTGAAAATAATCTGTATGCGCCTTTATACAAAACTAATTGGATTATAAATGAGTGAAAAATTAATATAGTGTAAAATACAACGACCTATTCATGCAGATGCAATGAGTGTTTAAATCAATGATACTTAATTGTGAAAATGGCCCCCACGGTGGGGGCCATTTTTCACCCCAGAATTCCAAGGTGATAATAATAATAATGATAATAATACTAATAATAATGATAATAATAATAATAATAATGATAATAATAATAGCCAATTTTTATAAAGCGCTTTTCCCAGAATGGCCCAAAGCGCGTTACAGCATATTATTACCCCGGTCATTGGATTGATTTCAATTAAGCACGAAAAGTGCACAATTTCCACTCCCTGGGGAGCATTCCTTGCATTCATCGCAGCCACAATATGGCGCAGGCTGGCAAAATCAAACATACAATATCTTTCGCATCCTACCGGGTACCCATTTAGCACTTGGGTCGAGAGTGGCAAAGTGTGGATTAACGCCTTGCCAAAGGATTCGAACACACGACCCTCTGTTTACAAGGCGAGAGTCAGAACCACTACACCACGGCTCTTCCGGAAGGTGGAAGAAGTTATGATTCATTCATGCCTATGAGGGAAGATGCTGGGCAGAAATAAAGAATATAAATCGAATTGGTAAATTCGTTTATGATTTGTAAAAAAATAATAAAATTAAAAGGGACGATTTAAGGCACAATCTATTTATATTGTTCACACTGTGATCTTATCCAATTATCATAAGGCTATATTTATCCCGTTCTGAAATTTCAAAGTGAAACAAACATATGAATTAATTCAGGAAATATATTGACAATGGTAAATCGCATTAACCAACTTTCCACAATTTTCTAAAAACTTGTCTGAAGTTTATCATGCTTAAATTTGAATGAACTAATATACTTCTAAGAAAATGCATTAAGCATTATTTGGCCTCAATATATATATTTATCATATTCGATTTGTTTAGTTTGATTTGATTATCTCCAATAAATCTCCAACTTAGAAATGTAGGATTTGATTTTATTCTGAATTATCCTAAATTAACCAATATATTTATAAAGTTGAATTCCCCCAATACTGTATGTTTGTCTTCATCAATTTTGAAGTAGATCTTCAGTGAAAAATAAAACAGTAACAATGAAACAGTAACGGATCCAGGTAAGGGCACATCCGGTCCGTGTCCTCCCCCCTTTGAGAGGCACAATTTTTTTTTCGGGGGGGGGAGGGCTTTTTTTTTAAGCTTTTCAAATTTTCCAGGGAAAAAAACTGACCTCCATTTAGTGAGAACCTTTTTTTTTTGGGGGGGGGGAGGGGTTGTCAATTTTTCTTTTCTTCTTCTTTACAAAAATGCCCCCATGAACCTGGGCACGGATAATTATCTATTGTTAGTGGGGGTGCTGTGACAATGCTCAGCACTCGAGTAAGATTAGAATAATCCTCCACGACAGGGACCTGCCCCCTCCTTTTAGAAGTCCTGGATCCGCTCCCGCAAGGAAGAAAGAAAATATATAACGGGAGGCATTTGTTATGTAAATTGATCCGTTTTTCAATTTTCATTTGAGTAAGGAATAGTTAACCATCATGCCGATTATCTGAAAATGTCAGAGAAATGTTGTTCTTTTACACTTGTGTCACTCGTTTCCTTTTGATTAGTGGGCACTGCACACGACAGTATCATAGGTCAAAAGGGGAAAAAGACTATAGCGCCATCTAGTGCCCAATGTCAGGTTATGTACAGCTCGATCAGTTGAGTTTCCCTTCAGTAAGTTTCTCTACTGTATAAAGACAGTCGTACTCACTGTGATTGCTCGAGTGTACTGATGCTTTTATATTTCTATCTACCAAATTACCCCATTTACCTCTTCCTGGATCCAATTATCTATCTATCTTTTCATTTTTTTTAATTCAACCTTTCTCATACTGAACAGTTTATCCATCAGAACATCATGCATATAATCACTATCTCCATCCATATATCAATCTTATATTTTTCTAATCTCCCATCCATCTTTCATTAATCTATTCCTATCTGTCCATCCATCAGTATTGTGTCTCTGTTCATGCACCCTTCTATCTGTCCAATATTCTATTTATACATGTTCATCCATCCATCCATCCTTCCAGCATGCATACACCAATCCCTCCATCCATCTATCCACCCATCCATCCATCCATCCACCCACCCATTCATCCATCCATCCATCCATCTCCATCCATCCATCCATCTCCATCCATCCATCCATCCACCCATTCATCCATCTATCCACCCATCCATCCATCTCCATCCATCCACCCATCCATCCATCCATCTATCCACCCATCCATCCATCCATCCATCCACCCACCCATTCATCCATCCATCCATCCATCCACCCATCCATCCATCCATCCATCCATCCACCCATCCATCCAACCATCCATCCATCCACCCATCCATCCATCTATCTATCCATCCACCCAACCACCCACCCACACATCCATCCATCCATCCATCCATCAACCCATCCATCCATCCATCCATCCATCCACCCACCCACCCACCCACCCATCCATCCATCCATCCACCCATCCATCCATCCATCCATCCACCCACCCATCCATCCACCCATCCATCCACCCATCCATCCACCCATCCATCCACCCATCCATCCATCCATCCATCCATCTATCCATCCATCCACCCATCCACCCACCCATCCATCCATCCATCCACCCATCCATCCATCCATCCACCCATCCACCCATCCATCCATCCATCCATCCACCCATCCATCCACCCATCCATCCATCCATCTATCTATCCATCCATCCACCCATCCACCCACCCACCCATTCATCCATCCATCCATCTATCCATCACAAAATAAATCCACAATGCTAACACATTGACTGTGAAACAACAGTAATTGTGAATATACTAGGGTTTTATTAACTAACACATTACTAGTATATGAAATGCAAAGCATTTACATTGTTTATTTACAGAGAATAACTCAAACATAAAATTGCACTTGATGCATGGCAATATACAAACATATTTCAGTCATTAATTTGTGTTAAAATCTCCAAGGGAGGGTAGGGGGGTCAATACCATTACAGAGTGAACAGCATTTGTGAGTATAGACCTAAAAATAGAACACATCCTAAACTGGAACTGGAATTAAGGCAGACGTGCCAACCTCTGGGAATGAAAAATTGTGTTCTGTAATTAAAACTGTTTTTTTTCCCCAAAGTGTATTTCATAACAAAATGTCTGGCGCACTTGCTCATCGTGGAGCTCAAGTTTAATGCAAGCTAAAATGCGCACTGCTCTTGCAGGTGAAAAAACCCCTTGAAACATGTGTATATCTCACCCTGGTTTTAACAAAATGATTGAAAAAAAAATCAAGTTACCTGAAATTACATTGATCTAATAACCATATTTGTGTAAGTTTCATAAAATAGACACATATAGAGATGATTTTTCTCAATAAATTACGATTTTGAAAAATAATAAGGTACTGCTGTATTTTAGTTGCAAAAACGTACTAAATACGCCAAAACGTACTGGTTGGAAGGTCTGTTAAAGGTATTGTTTAACTTTGTGGGCAGCCGATTTAAAAAATTCTCAAACCAAGATGAAACATGTGTACAAGTGCATGCATTAGAACTAATAAACCCTGAAAACAACCATTAAAAGCTAAAACTACAAGGGAAACCCCGATTTTGTAAATAGGCGTCTTATAGACACCTAAATAGTACACATAAGTGTATGGGATGAAATTAAGATGGTGTTTCCGGTCACTTTATATTTCAATTTTTGAAACACTAAATAATCATTTTCGAACGCAATTTTTTCTGGGGTTCATTTTTGGAACATATCACAGACACAGGTGACAAGTGTGACCTTCTAGCTCAGATTTTTTAAAAGTCAAACCAATGTTAAACAATCACTTTAAGGGTAGGCTGATTGATCAACCTAAACATGGATTTTGTGTATAAAACCATGAGCAGGTACATATTTAAAAAAAGTGTGTTTGGCCCGATTCTAAAGAACCTAGTATGGACCATCTCTGAGAGCAGGGCATGAGCACCAAGTCCTCATTGCCAAGTTTCAGGGATTTTCATTACTGAATCCTAGCAATGTAGGCCAAAGCAATCCAACACACCGCTCCCCATGTAAAAACCTGATCCACTGGAACAAGGTTAATACACACTTTGTTTGACACAAAATTACAAAGATCATCATTAAGGCTTATGGGAAAAAAGCAACAAATTTGATTATAATTACACTGACAATATATCTCATGAGTTGTCTAATAGTCTATGATTGATGACCTTTAATTGCAGTTTGTAGTGAATAAATACAAAATTCATTGAATATAATGTGTGTTATTTAACACAGAATGGCAAGAGACATTGCATCATAATAATGAAATGAGAAAGACAGAGAAAAGTAGAGAATCATTATCAGCCAACCCTCCCAATATGGAGCTCTTCTTGGCTTTATATATCAAGACACAATAGCGAGTTTGGATAACTCTCTGCTGAAAATATTGGGAGAGATTGGCCTTTTGCAAAATGACAATTCTTGTAGCCTTGCAAAGTTGTCATTCGAAACAAAGCCACGTGAACCAACTACTGGAAGAAATACAACTTTTACATTTTTTCTTTCAATGTCAGCGACCATTGTTGCATATTTGTTACTTTTGTAGTTGTGTGGTTTCTTGATATTGGTTTCAAATGGTACAGGCAATTCAACAATTAGCATCGTTGCTTAGAGACAATACAGAGATTGGGAATTAGGTCGGTTTGCATGAACTCAACAGGAATAGTTGATCTGCCACATGAAACATTAGGAGTGTCGGGGCCAAGATCACAATAAATTGTAGTATCGTCATTAGCAAATCCTCTCTCTATCCCGCTTGACACAAATGAGCGAATATAATTAAGCAAATTAATGTGACGCCAGGTGTATCTACCTTGGTCTAGTGAAACTTGACAATGGTTTAAGACATGATGAAGAGTTTCACGATTGTTACATTTAGAACTTTTCTTTTCTTTGGATCTTTTTCCCCATCTACTCAGGTTGACATTTGTATTAAGAGTGTCACAAGAGGCATTGAATAAGAATTTTGCAACCCGTTCTGGTAG
Source organism: Lytechinus variegatus (assembly GCF_018143015.1). Classification (NCBI taxonomy): domain Eukaryota; kingdom Metazoa; phylum Echinodermata; class Echinoidea; order Temnopleuroida; family Toxopneustidae; genus Lytechinus; species Lytechinus variegatus. Next base: position 11,869,146 of record NC_054748.1, on the reverse strand, counting down.
ATTGCAAGCAAAAGTCTTCCAGGTTGTTTTGTTTCCCTCCAAAACATTAAGTTCCAGTAGTTTTCCCTGAACTACAAGGTTTTTAATGTGGGAATGCCAAAACTTGGAGACAATTTTTTTTTGCATTCGTTTTTCACCAGCTTCTTCTGTTTGACAGGAGTAGTGTTTGCATCATGAACTTCAGTCCAACCTGTTACGTTTGTGCATGTAATTGATTTTTCTGAGTCCAACTTTGCTGTGCTTGAGTTTAGAGTCGAGACAAGCATTTACTTTCACATGTCCGAGTGATCGTACCCTCACATGGGCAAGGGCATGGCATTCGAAATATAAGTCAGAAATACAAGGAATGCGCTCTCATTCTGAAGGTAACTTGTTAATTTCTTTTATCCAAGCCTCGGCAAGCTCAGGATTCTCTCTCTTCCATTTGTCTGCTGTATTCTCTTTCAACCAATCAGAGTTCTTGACGCTGACATGGAATGACCTCATCAGTGATTCAAGTGATTCATCTGATAAAAGAAGCAAAGTTTCTACAACAGTAATGAAATATAATGGTGAGTTCATTTGTAGTATCAATAATCTTAGAGGCCCAAATGACTACATGGGGTGATTCCATAGGTGTCATACGGTCCCGGAGGGGGCACTCACATATATTGGTGGTACGGGGACATGCCGCTTTGATGACCCCCTTTTTTAGACCCAATTTTCAGTTCTCTAGATACTCCGATTGACAAAAGTTCAGTTCAGAAGCTGCCCAGCCCCGCTCGCAAGACCCCGTTACGAGACATCTCAGTTCTCCAGACCTACCAAAATTGTCCAGCGCGAGCACCGCATGCGAGAGATGCACATATGTCTTCGCAACTCCCTACATAATAACTAGTAGCTGCTCTACGCATGGTGAGTGCATGCACAGCGCTATATGGTGCAACGTATTTGCAGTGCCGCGATCCCTTTCCTTAGACCCTGTTTTTCACACTGCTCGGTATATATTTAGTTCCCAAGACCCCGTAATTTTACCCTTTTCTTCAGTTCCTTAGACCCCCATTTCAGAGTTTTGTGAGGCACGCCCCCATCAAAAAATAATTTGAGTATGTAAACTCCAGACCCCCGGCATACGGTACATTTTGGCAAAAATTAAAGTTTTTGTCAATGATAAAGTAAATGTGGGTAGTGATGTGAAAAGCTGATAACCAATAAAAAGTATTTGAGTACGAGTGAATTAAAGGTGAAAATGTTGTGTGTCGTATGGGACTCAGAAACATCCAGTACAACGCGCAACATCTAATTCATCGATGGAAAGTATTTTTGTTGGTTGTCATTTTTTTTCATGACTACCCAGTAGTACTTTAATATCACCCCCAAAAATTGAAGTTCCTTGTTTGTTTGGACATCAGGTTGAAAAGTGTTGTGAAAATGACTGATTTTTCTAGCATGGAATCGCCCCATTTGGCTTTTTACAAAGAATACTGTCTTTTGTCTTAATACAGGTCCTAGGATATGACAATGAACTACTGATCATGAATATGCATGACAATGATCTAATGATCATGAATATGTAAGACAATGAACTGATCATGAATATACATGACAATGATGTTAAGAATCATATCAGACATACCTGAGCCTGAGGCTGATTGAATTCCTACAACCTCTACATCAGCAAGGTCAAAATCAAGGCCACTGGCAAGGTCATGTCCAAGGTCACCTGTCATCGCTGATCCTGTACCAGGAACATAAGTCAAACATCCTTCCTTCAGTCTCTTCAACCCTGAAAAGAATTTGAAAATTGGGAGACTGTATTCCATGAAATAGTATATAAATAATACACATCATTGAGGGCAATAGTAAGAATTATACACACAAGGTACCTCTGGTACAGTTCTAACACATTGAGGTGGAGGCAATTTCAAAGTTAATAGGTGTAATTTTGTAAATGTCAAGCTAAATGATGTGTACATGTTAGACAGTGATGTGGATCCTGATTATTTGATAAAACCATCCTCATCTCAAAACCTGTGTATTATATGTTTTATAAGACAGTGATGTGGATCCTGATTATTTGATAAAACCATCCTCATCTCAAAACCAAGACTGGTAAATAGAATTAGATATCAGTATCAGTCAATAGAATACCATAGTCAAGGGTATTTGGTGATGTGTTTTATAGGACAGTGATGTGGATTCTTATTATTTGATAAACCATCTTCATCTCAAAACATGTGCATTATTTGTTTTATAAGACAGTGATGTGGATCTTGTTATTTGACAAACCATCCTCATCTCAAAACCAAGACTGGTAAATAGAATTAGATATCAGTACCAGTCAATAGAATACCATAGTCAAGGGTATTTGGTGATGTGTTTTATAAGACAGTGATGTGGATTCTTATTATTTGATAAACCATCTTCATCTCAAAACATGTGCATTATTTGTTTTATAAGACAGTGATGTGGATCCTGATTATTTGATAAAACCATCCTCATCTCAAAACCAAGACTGGTAAATAGAATTAGATATCAGTATCAGTCAATAGAATACCATAGTCAAGGGTATTTGGTGATGTGTTTTATAGGACAGTGATGTGGATTCTTATTATTTGATAAACCATCCTCATCTCAAAACATGTGCATTATTTGTTTTATAGGGACAGTGATGTGGATTCTTATTATTTGATAAAACCATCCTCATCTCAAAACCAAGACTGGTAAATAGAATTAGATATCAGTATCAGTCATTAGAATACCATAGTCAAGGGTATTTGGTGATGTGTTTTATAGGACAGTGATGTGGATTCTTATTATTTGATAAACCATCTTCATCTCAAAACATGTGCATTATTTGTTTTATAAGAAAGTGATGTGGATCTTGTTATTTGACAAACCATCCTCATCTTAAAACCATGACTGGTAAATAGAATTAGACATCAGTACCAGTCAAAAGCAAATTTTCCTGTATGCTAAAATTAACGATTGGAAATGAGTTTCAGCCAATCACTTGATTAGGATCCATTTCATAATACATAATAAATACAGTACCGGTCAATCTAACAGGGAATCATTATGAATATTTTGAACAATAACACATACATAATTCATAATTTGCTATTCACTTTATCATAGAACTTAGAATTACATTAATGAATAAAGGATTTAAAATTTGTGATCAACCGTAAAGGACTATTATGAAAATAACAATAATAAATGCAGAATTTGTGAAGTGCAAAATAGCATACTAAGATTATCATTGAAATATTTGTAACAGAACTAGTTACATTGTGTGCAGTAAAATTTCTATACAAGTAATGGTGGAAAATGACAAACCTTCAATCAGCTCTGGCAGGGGAATGCAAAACAGAACTCGGAACCAGCCAGGCTCATTTCCATAGAAACCAGATGAAGGGAGGATTGAGACTCCACACGACAATAGGTGGCAGCAGATAGATTTTTCCTCTGTAGAGGTTGATGCACTAAGGAACTGGAGGGAAAGGGGGGGGGGGGGAGGTGCAAGATATTTGTTACGTTGTAAATTGTACATACATCAATTAATGAACTAATATGCCATTTTGATTCAAAATGTTAATATCCCAAAGATTTCATTTAAAGAGGATTGGACATACATAGAATTTTACAGAATACAAATTCCATTTTTTTAATGGCCTGCGCATCCAATATCACTGTCACTTTCAAGTTTATTTAATAAGTTTTACTATCGGCCTGTACAAACCACTCAATGCACCAACAGTGGCCTCTGTTGTAATGTGAGCAGCAATGCTTAATGCCACAATGCATTACCAGTATTCGCATCTTGGATTAATGTTTAGTATCACAATCTAAAAGATATCATTCGGCCTACTGTTAGTGCAATGTTAATGCTAACAGCGCTTCTGTGCAGCCAGTACTGATGACTATTAGATTTGCCTGAATAAAGACCCAATTAAAGATCTCATGTATAGAGTAAGACATATCCTTTGATTGGAGCTCTTAATATATTTTTCATATATTCAACACAGATTGAACCCTTCTTCTTCTTCGCTATAAGTACAGGCCAGACGTCTGGTGTATTTTCATACTGATGAACTGCAGAGTGATTGGTTTAAATAGCATCATGTAACCAAATAAATTATGTTGAAAAAAATCGCACATGAAGAAAATTTATTATGATGTGACATCAATGATGGAATAGTGCAATATTCCATCATTCCAGATTATGCAATCTCTTGGACATCTACTGGGCAAGTCCTGTGATGCAACAGTGAGGACATTAATCAGATTCCACTGGGTGGAAAGTAGGTCAATCAGCACACATAGTTACCCTTCAACGGGGCTCTGCAGCACAGTACATAGGTTTTGGGTCATATTGGGGATGAATCAATGAGGAATTTTTCTAACTTCATCAAAAGCAGAATAAAAAACAAATATAACGGGTAGTGTAGAGGATAATTATTCCTCCTTGGTTTTGCATGAATATATTCCATTTATACTTTCTCAAAGCCTGGTATATTTGCATAATATAGCATTTATAATATCTCCATAGATTAAAAGTTTGATGATGGCCAATCTGTAGTCTGCTAATAACTTGTTATGCTTTGGTTAAAGCCATGATTCACAATTGACTAATCAGACAACTGGATTATCAGACATTCTCAGAGAGAGGAATATAATTTCTACTATTACCTTCAGAGAGAGGAATATAAATTCTACTATTACCTTATTGAAATCTGCCCATATGTAGAATCCTGCAGTAGGTTTTATATAAGCCACACCCATTTCATCCAATGTTGCCATGGCGATGTCTCTTGCTTCTCTTAACCTCTCATAGCTTGTTTTGAAGTATACATTGTGAAGCCATTCTAAAGGAAACAGAGATAAATTAATTATATTCTTTACGATCAATGAAAAAGGAAAATTCAAAGTCTATTTATTTAAATCAATGCTTTGATAGAGCAGTTGCTTACTAAGTTTGTTTTCAACTACTTGCCACATGCAACTAATTGAAATTGATAGTGAGGAGCATAAAGTTTATTGATCAATGAACAGGCATAGTCCTAAAAGCATGATTGGATTAAAGTAAAGTCCATGTTCATGTTCTATGGACAAGTAAAGTAAGTAAAGTAGAATAATATATGATAGAAATTTTAAAAATGTGAAATTTACCTTTCTTTTGTAGTATGTGGGTGATTGCTAGTTGAGTGAGAGTAGATACTCGCTGATAATGTGTGATGGTTTCTACTGCTTCAAGAATAGTCTTATTCCAAGAATAAAGCACTCCACAATGACATCCATTAAAGCTAAAATCCTACATGTATGAAGAAAAAATCAATCCCAATTTTACAAATGTGATTAATCTCAAATCTTGAATCATAATCTCAGAACTTAATCTCAAGTCTTAAAACTAAATAATGTGAATTATAATCAAGTATCATCTAACAAACCAATACTGCTTACAAAAACAAAGAAGGCACATAATCTTTTTCAACCCTGTGAAATTTCAAATATTTAGATATTAGGTATATAGCACTCTCTCACAGCAGTGTTTTGATAAAGCAATTATCTTACATATTTAGGGATAATAATAACATAGGATTTGTATAGCGCACATATCCACCTTGCTCGGTGCTCAAGGCGCTCCTATATTATAAGCTAGTCTATAGATTCTGGTGTATACAGCTTTTTGAGGAATTACTTCCTGCCGGTACCCATTTACCTCACGTGGGTCGAGTGCAGCACATTGTGGATAAATTTCTTGCTTAAGGAAAACACGCCATGGCTAGGATTCGAACCCATGACCCTCTGTTTGAAATGTGAGAGTCAGAACTACTAGACCACGACGCACCTCTGATATCAGATAAGTACAGAAAAAGATTATATCTAGTAATTTGCACACCATTCCATGTCTTGGATAGGTTTTGCATCCAAAAGAAAAAAAAGACAACAGATATATTATTTTGGTCAAGCTTCCAATCAAAATAATTTCTTAAATGTAAAATTGCACAATTCATCCTGTAAAACATCTCTTGATTTCATACTAAATCTTCCACATCATAACTTCTTTAAGGCATACACATGCACATAATGAAGTTATGGATTGGAGTAGTAATAGATGGATTTGTGGGAATTACCAATACTAAAGATGTGCTACCGATACCAATACTAAAGATATTCTTTAAATAGCAAAACATCCTCATTTTGTTCTTACCTTGCCAAAAGAATATAAAAAGTGAGTTTTGTTGATGTCAGGAATCTCACTTTCTTTGAGTGATAGTATACTACAGAATGGTTTGGTATCATCATACACACTACATAGATAGATCTCATCTATAACAATATGCAGATTGTGCCTTCAGGGGAGATAAAGAAAGAAGGGAGAGGTAAATAGACAGTGTTCATTAAATGAAATTATAATCTATAAAGACTGTCTTTGCGTTGCTTTAAAAAATGTGCATTTTGGCCTGCATCTACTGCCTGTTCAATACGAGAGTGTATTCGTAAAAAGGGCCGAAATCTGACGAATATCCCATAGGCTCCTGTACAAAACTAGCATTTCAATACAAGACAATATTCAACAGTCTAGTGCGCAATACACAATGTGAACAACAATGAAATCAATGTGATACACAGCATAGAGAACAATGATACATCAGGATGACATAATGAACTACATTTAGTTGCTTTTTTACGATGATCTTGTGAAGTGAGGCCATATTATCTGATTGTGGTAAAGAGTTGCTTAATCGAATTGTTCCCACTTTTTTTTTTGGGGGGGGGGGGTTGGGATAGATAATAATTATTATACTGGATTGGTATATTTCATGGAATACCAGAAATATTCCACTCAATAGGGACAATATTCCACTCATCTTTGATTCATGGAATATTAGCCTAAACTCTTGAAATATTTCTGGTATCCCATTTAGAGCCAATAAAACTAAAACAAAATTGCTTGTTCTTCTGCCAATTTTTTGGTGATATTTTCCTTCATCAGGTAAAAATATTCTCTTCCTTCTCCTCCTACTCCTTGTTTTCTCCTCTTGTTTGGTCTTGTCTCCTTTCATCTTCCTTCTCTTTCTCATCTTCCTCCTTCCCCTCCTAATATTTTGTGTAGTGTCCACAAAACAAAGCTTTTCAAGGGAGAAATGTGGCATGTGAAGTACCATATATCTTCTTTAAGTCTGAATTCTGATCAGATTTCTTGTTGAAAACTGGCTTACATGAACAGGGTATACATTTTCACCGTGCCATTTTATTCTTCTCACTTTATCAATTTTCCCTCTCCCTCTTATTTTTTTACTCTTCCTTCTTTTCTAGCTGTTCTCTATCTCTCTCTCCCTCTCTCTAAGTGCCGTATCTGAAGATGTAGGCGATCATAGCATACCACAAATCTCTGTTCTTGGCGGTTTGAATCAGCTCCAACTCCTGCTGACCCACACCTCTCTCTGTAATCCATGCATTCAGGCTGGTCATCCAATTCATCCATATCCTTCCTCTACCCCTCTTATCCTCTATCTTCCCTGTCAATGCTAAATGTTCTCCTTTTCCTCTTTCCTATTATATTTACTTACCTTTTACAGAACTGTAGGTAGTCTATTAACTCATCCTTGGAGTAAACAGTCCCTAGTGGGTTTGTCGGATTCACAAGAAACAAAGCTTTTACTCGCTTTCCCTGAGAAAAAAAATGAAATACAATCATTGTCAAAAATACCATGGGTGAATGTAAAGGTCAAGTCCATACTAGGATAGCGTTGAATAAATAGAGAAAAATCAAACTAGCATAATGCTGAAAATTTCATCAAAATAGGAGTTGTGACATATTAGAGTTTCGCTTATTTTCCACATAACAGTGATATACACAACTCAGTGACATCCAAATGAGACAGTCAATGATGTCCCTCACTCACTTTTTCTTTTGTTTTTTGTTATTTGAATCATACAATATTTCATTTTTTACAGCTTTGACAACTTGACTGAACCATATATAATTAAAAATGCTAATTCCACATGTTCAGGGAGGAATTAATTGTTGTTCCACCTAACAATGAGAAAATTGGAATATTTCATATAATAAAATATACAAAAGGAATAGTGAGTGGATGACGTCATCAGTCTCAACATTTGCATACCAACCAGGATGTGCATATCAATGTTTAGTGAAATTAAGCTTAACTTTAAAATGTCATAACTTTCTTGTTTTACATCCAATTTTGATGAACGCTTCAGTGTTATACTTGTTGGAATTTTCTCTTTTTATTCAAATCAATTTTTGTTGGGGTGGACTTGTCCTTTATTAAAGCTGTTCATGAATTATGCATCACTTCACACACAACTGGTGATATGTTCTTGTATTTATGAAAGTTGGTAGAGCATCTGTCTCACAAGGTCGGGGGTTCAAATCCCAGCCCGTCAGACCAAAAGACATCAAAAGATGGGAGTTGCTGCTACCCTGTTTCAACAATACAAGGGATGGAGCAACATTGATCTGGCGCTGCACAGTGGCTACCAGGCCCACGATCAATTGGTCAAAACAAATTTTGGAGGATTTCTGTTTCAAACAATAAAATATTTATTATCTGATAAATCATTATTTCAAGTTCACTGTTGGTAATCTCAAGCTCACAAACAGAATTAAACATTGCAGTAAACTTAGCTTTGTCAGTTAAGATGAGTGTAAATTATCAGAACTTCATAAATTTCAATGAGCAATAATATTCACTCTACCAGGTTCTTGACGTGATTTAGACTTTGCATTCTGTATGATGAGATTGTAAATGTAATACAGCAATTTCTCCCTGATCTTACTTTCATCGTCAAAGACTTTCATTTGAAGTTGAGATGATCAGCAGATGCGTGATATCATTAATTATTATAATTGATAACACATTAGGTATTGTACTTCTGAATCCAGCTCGGTGTTGAAGATAAGTTCAGAAGCCAATTTTACATTTTCAACACCATCATCAAACTTGAAATCATAAAATGTGAGCATGGCATATTAATTAATATATAATGATAAGATATGTTATCATGGCAAAATAATATTGAATGATTTTATGTAAACTGACCTGTTTTATAGCTTCTTCATAGCTTGTTTCTAGATGATGTACTGTTAACTTGTATGGTTCATCCCCTTCTGATCTTGGCTTTATAATTAATAAAAATGATAATTAATCATTAACAATTCTATTCAAGCAACAATTATCTTTAGGTTAATATCATTTTCTTATGAATGGCTGATTTTACTGTTATCTGGTTGGAGGGAACAAAAATGCCATTTCAAAATAACCTACACTAAATAGGGTTTCATATTTTCCCTGACACAAGTAAGCAACTTTAAATGTACACACCTGATTGGCTAACGATAAAAAATTAGCCAGTGAAATTTACTGATTAAACATTTATGAAGCACTTCCTTCTTTTTGACTTGCATACTGAAGCTAGAAAATAATGTAACATGACACAAGATGATTGATAATTGCCAATTTGCAAATGTAAATAGTAATTTAATATTTCACTGCCCACATATAAAATAAGATTTGAATATTCCTTAAATCAACAAAAATTATTTTCTTATCATACATGCAGGATATATCAAATATATGCAAGTAGAAATAACATATTTAAACTACATAACCTATTATTACAATAATATCATGATCAGTTTCAATGAAATAAGCTCTCAGGTCCCATTGTATAGAAGGGTCTTGGTTTATGATGCGCTATATGAGGCCTGAGGCTCCTTTAACAAATCGATTATAAACTGCTGACATTATTTAATTCACTTTTAAACATTTTTTTGTATAATGACATAAAATACTATATAATTTATAAACAATGTCATTTGTTTGTTTAACCCTATATAGCCCGGGGGGGGGGGGGGGGGGGTCCTAAAAGGCCCCCCTCGACATTTTTCGCGATAATTTCTAAATGCAAAAAAATAATACGCTGAAATTTCATGACTTTTTTCTTTCACATCTCCCGCACATTTTGAGACCCTGTTTGCGAAAATCGGGGGTGTACTTGCGGAGATATAGCACATATTCGTGACCAATGTCACTGAAAATGGCAATTTCCATTGACTTTTGAGTGTACAATGTATGGGTTTTACAAGAAATGTTGTCAGATGAATGTTTTTTTTCTGTTTTTTCCTCACATAACCTTCTTTTGGGCTATCACCAACTATTCTAGATTAAAAAAAACAATAAAAAATAGAGATTTCAAAACAAAGAAATACATAATAAATTAAAAACAAAGAAATACATAAGAATTTGGAAACACGGAAGGAAACAAGAATATTATCACGAAAAATTAGCATATGCGCATAATTAATTACTATTATAATCTAATAATTATACAATTTCAATACAGTTGAGTGAGCTGTCTTTTAGATTACATGACTGGCTACTAACATGCTTGATTCCATTGCATTTTCTCAAAAAATGGGGGGAAAACTACAAAAAAATGAAAATTCCTTGAAAAAAATTGAATATTTGCATAATCAATTAGATAAATAAAAAATGATAATAAATATCACAAATTTGACAACGCATTCTTGTAAAATACATAATGAGACACCCACACACCAAATTTGGTCGCAATCGGTCGATAAACGGCCGAGATCTGATGGGGGGGGTCTAATAGGCCCCCCCATTATTCAAAATAGCCCGGGCTATATAGGGTTAAATGGATAACTAACATATGCTTGCAGGTACATTATTAAAGAGGGGCTATGCAATTTCAAAATAGCCCAGGCTATATAGAGTTAAATGGATAACTAACATATGCTTGCAGGTACATTATTAAAAAGGGGTTTCATACAGCACGTCATAATAAATTGGCGACACAAAAGACATTCCTTGCAAAGACCCTTTCGTGCAATCGGCCCCTGAAGTCTTATTCAATAATAACAAAGTATACCGAAATTAACTATATTTTTTTCAGTGATATTTCACTTTAATACCTTGCTTGATAAATGAACAGGATGAATATTGACATTAGGTCTCAGAGCTACATCTCTCATTATACCACCGTACATAGGCGATGGAGACAGTATGGTATCTGCAAAGAAAACAATGAATAAAAATTTCAGGTTTGTTTGTAAACATGAAAATTTAAAATAAAACAATAATCCTGATTTTATTCAAAAAAATTAGCACTTGTGATCAATGCCCCAATTGGTCACGAGGTTGATTTTTACATTTGACTGCTACAATGATTATTATCGATAAAACAAACCATATTTAATAGTTAAGTTATAGGCCATGCAGCATAACCTGTTTCATGGAAAACATCTATTTACCTCCTTCATCACATAATGTGTATGCTATGACATCAAGAAGTGCAGTGAGACCATTACAAATACGAAGCTGTAATTCAAACAAAGAGAGGCAGAGAGAGAGAGACAGACAGAGAGGATAGGGTAAGTGCAAGAGAGAAAGAGAGAGGGGTGAAAAGACATAATCATAGATTTATTTCAGAAGAACACACTTAAATCAACACTAGACACACACAAATACACAAGATAAATATTTTCTTATCCTATGTGGAGAGTACGTCAAATCCTATCATTATGAGCAAACATCTTTTCAAAGGTTTCATAACAATAATAATATTAACAATGTTCTTGTTCAGCGCATATCACATGCGCTCTAAGCTGGAGCAAGTGAAGCATTTCATGTCTTCAAGAATGAATCCTAAAGGAGAATTATTTATTTCACCTGGGTTGACAGCATCACAGTAATGAATTTCTAATGGTGAAGAGGAAAATTTGAACCATGAACCTCTGATTATACAAACCTTATACAATTATTCTGTGATTTTTCTAATTTCCCTATTGCTTAAAACTGGAGATTCTTTTAAAAATCAATTACCTTGTCAGGGTCAATATCTTGTGGTGAATTAGTGTGTTCTTTAAAGAAGTCCGCTGTGGCTTTTCTAAATGCTGGCATACCCTGACAATCTTGGTAAAGTAGAAGTGTAGCACCATCATACTCAGACAAATCAAGGCTCTTCACCTGTCAAAAGTAAACATTTTCGTTAATGGATTAAAATGATTTCAATAACATTCATGATTACGAGATCTCGAAATTGCAAAAGTCACTCACAGGTCCAGTGGTTAGAGCATTGGACTCATATTTGCAAGATTGTGAGTTCGAATCCCACCTCTGCCATTGTCTCCACTTTGATAAAACAAGCATCACGCGGTTCAATATAGCAGCAGTGCTGACTTTGAATACTACTCTAACTCGCACAAGATGTTCAGTGATACATGGTTACTCTTATGTCCACTTTTTATGAACTAGACCAATAAACTTACAGAGATATGATGGTTATTCAACAAACAAGTGGAATGCCTCTGGCCGTCTCACCTGCATCACGCGGTTCAATATAGCAGCAGTGCTGACTTTGAATACTACTCTAACTCGCACAAGATGTTCAGTGATACATGGTTACTCTTATGTCCACTTTTTATGAACTAGACCAATAAACTTACAGAGATATGATGGTTATTCAACAAACAAGTGGAATGCCTCTGGCCGTCTCACCTGCATCACGCGGTTCAATATAGCAGCAGTGCTGACTTTGAATACTACTCTAACTCGCACAAGATGTTCAGTGATACATGGTTACTCTTATGTCCACTTTTTATGAACTAGACCAATAAACTTACAGAAGGTGGTTTCAGACCGCCTCGAAGTTCGCCAGTTCCAGGTATTCTCTGATCGGGAAATTTACCCCGATCAGAAAATACCAGGTATTTTGGTAATGTGAAAGCAAACTACGCGTAATCTCCCCGAAAGAAAATACCCGCTAAATAGTAGGTACTTGGCGAAATTACGAGAACTTTCGTGGGGATTTTTCCAAGGTCGCAGGTATTTTGGCGATGTGAAAGCAAATTACGGGAACTTTTATCCCAGCGTGTCGTTGGGCGCGGCGGCGTGGGTGGCTGCTGGGCTCGTGATTTTGAATCTCCCGCCTTGCCTGCTTATCAGACCACACTGCGCATGCTCGTAACTTCGGGAACTTATCCCGAAGGATGTGTTTCGGGGCGGTCTGAATGCAGGAATAATTAACGAGTATTTTTTAGCTTTAAAAAGTTCTCGTAATTTAACGGGGATTCTTGTGATCGAGGCGGTTTGAAACCGCCTAGAGATATGATGGTTATTCAACGAAAAACCCCAACATGGCCAAAGTTCATTGACCTTACATGACCTTTGACCTTGATCATGTGACCTGAAACTCGAACAGGATGTTCAGTGATACTTGATTACTCTTCATGTATGTACAAGTTTCATGAATCAGATCCATAAACTTTCAAAGTTATGATGGTAATTCAACAGATACACCCAATTCGGCCAAAGTTCATTGACCTTTGACCTTGGTCATGTGACCTGAAATGCGCACAGGATGTTCAGTGATACTTGATTACTATAATGTCCAAGTTTAATGAACTAGACCAATAAACTTTCAAAGTTATGATGGTAATTCAACAGATACCCCCGATTCGGCCAAAGTTCATTGACCCTAAATGACCTTTGACCTTAATCATGAGACCTGAAACTTGCACAAAATTTTCAGTGATGCTTGATTACTATTATGTCCCAAGTTTCATGAATCAGATCCATAAACTTTCAAAGTTATGATGGGAATTCAACAGATATCCCCAATTCGGCCAAAGTTCATTGACCCTAAATGACCTTTGACCTTGGTCATGTGACGTGAAACTCATGCAGGATGTTCAGTGATACTTGATTAACCTTATGTCCAAGTTTCATGAACTAGGTCCATATATTTTCTAAGTTATGATGACATTTCAAAAACTTAACCTCAGGTTAAGATTTCGATGTTGATTCCTCCAACATGGTCTAAGTTCATTGACCCTAAATGACCTTTGACCTTGGTCATGTGACATGAAACTCTAAAAGGATGTTCAGTAATACTTGATTAACCTTATGGCCAAGTTTTATTAACTAGGTCCATATACTTTCTAAGTTATGACGTCATTTCAAAAACTTAACCTCAGGTTAAGATTTGATGTTGACGGCGCCGCTGCCGTCGGAAAAGCGGCGCCTATAGTCTCACTTTGCTTCGCAGGTGAGACAAAAACCCTAAGAGTAATATACATGTATGTTGTCTATAAGGTCGGCCATTATGACTGATTAACCTAAGCATACACTGTTTTCTAGGTTATTGGTTATACAATAGTTTCACGTTTACCAGCAAAATGCTGTCCCGCCAAATTCCTACGGGAGTTACTCTGGAAAGAGCTTGAGAGTAATGCAAAAGTATAAATTGAACAGGACCCAGTTACACAAAACTTGATATGTACCTTGACTTATATGATCAATGGGTAAAGCCAAACTGGAAATGAGACCAAAATGAGCTAAATTACACTTAGACAAAATGGTTATTACACCAACTGGTTGTAGACAAACTAGCTTGCTATACAGTATAGGATTAGACCAAATTGAAAGTAGACTAAGTGGGTGTTGACCAAGTGAAAATGCACCTTCCCATCATACCTGTTCAAGCATGAGGTCTCCACACAATCTGTTCTGTGCTGATGTGAGAGTGATGATTCCCTGTAAATAAACAAGATAGAAAGTGTGATACTGGACTACTATTTATATAGGAAGCTTGATGTTCCTTCTATGAAATTGAATATAGGCCTACCTATTTTTTTAAATATAATTTTCAAAATGAATTTGAACTCCAGGCTGAATATAGCATGATTTTCAAAGAGAGTAAAATATGACAAGGAAAATCAGAAACAGAGAAGCAAAGTTATGGACTTATGAACTTTTGCACAATTTTGGTGACACAATTTTATGCATGTCTTCATGAATATACAAGCAATGAGCAAGTTACTGATGTCATCTGCTGACTTGTTCATTTATATTTCAGTATTTGATTGAAATTATATTTATATACACACCTTGAGTGACATAAGATTTAGTTCTGGAAGCAAGAACTTCAGTTCCTCTATGTCCAGCTCCTGACCCATTATTCAATATTTTTCGCCATAATTATGAAAATAGGATTGACTAATTTTAATGACTAAGATCGTTGCTGAAGAAAATCTTGTTTAAAGGGAGACCTGTTATACACATATATGTGAATTTATGAAATAATAATGATTTCATGTATGGCAGTGAGTCCAAACTTTGTGCGTGTCCATACTTTGCAGACGGTCATTATCTAAAAAATACTATTCAATAATTATTCAATATCTTTAAAATCTATCATCATTAACATGAAAAGTGACCTAACCTTACCCACTACCGTAAGCTTCTTTGGGATGAGTTCAGTATTCATGAAATTATTGACAAAAAAGTCTTCAAATATGTCACCGTTAGCACCATTTCCAATAAAATCTGAACTCTTCCACAAGTATCCCCATAACATCATTACATGCATATCAAATATGTGAGGAAAACGTGGTACTGACCGATTCTATAGCACTTTGCCATCTATCTGATATAAATATCTTACCTTTTGAGGTTGAGTTTTTGTTAAAAAATACTTACAGTATCTTGCTCCCTCTATTAATATATCTCCCTCATTCCTTAAAGGACAAGTCCACCCCAACAAAAACTTGATTTGAATAAAAAGAAAAAAATTCAACAAGCATAACACTGAAAATTTCATCAAAATCGGATGTAAAATAAGAAAGTTATGGCATTTTAAAGTTTCGCTAATTTTCAACAAAATAGTTATATGAACGAGCCAGATACATCCAAATGAGAGAGTTGATGACATCACTCACTCACTATTTCTTTTGTATTTTATTATATGAAATATGAAATATTTTTATTTTCTCATCATTGTCATGTGAAATGAAGTTTCATTCCTCACTGAACACGTGGAATTCCATTATTTTAACATTTTGTGCTTCAGGCAAGGAGGTCCTAATCGTCAAATTCGCAAAAATTGAAATATTGTATAATTCAAACAATAAAAACTTAAGAAATAGTGAGTGAGTGACATCATCGACTCTCTCATTTGGATGTAACTGGCTCGTTCATATCACTATTTTGTTGAAAATAAGCGAAACTTTGAAATGTCATAACTTTCTTATTTTACATCCGATTTTGATGAAATCTTCAGCATTGTGCTTGTCTGATTTTTCTCTATGGATTCAAATCAACATTTCTCCGAGGTGGACTTGACCTTCAATTAATAACCTGTTTTTCTACGATTTTAAAAAGATCTTCTTTTATCTTTCAGTCTCTTGTAAAATCAGCTAAAATGCTCGCGAATCTGCTCTACAATGACCCCTTTTGTGAATTTGCATGTGACAATACAAGGGTTGGTAGTGAAATGGTTTTCTCATAGGCAGACACTGAAAAGTTGTCATCGAAATTCTTAATTGAACAAATGATACTTAATCAGTGTATAATTCGCATATGTATGTTTGCAAGAATAATGATGAAAAGACTAGGATTTACTGAAACAATTTCCATTTTATGTGTGTCAAATATTCAGATAACTAAGCAGTCCAATCTCAAGTTATAACATAACAGAATCTGGATGATGAGGTGAAGATTACCGAAATTCGGCACTACGCCGTCAAAGGATTCGACAACTGGCAGGATGCGATGGAAAGTGAGATGATGAAATTGGAGAGGGATGGTAGAGAAAGACTTGCTGACAACATCAACAAGCTCAGTCAATCCCTACATCCGTGTTTGAAATGTGACTGTTCATCTGGATTTGATGGTAGTTCAAGATCAATAGCAATGAATGAGCGAGCGACATTTGAGTAAACTTGAAGGGAAGCTTGGTTCAAGATTGGCCGATTTTGAAGAGAGAAATGAAAAGAAACTTAACAAGAGTGTCGGCGCAGAGACATATTTAAAAACAGATTCACCATCGAGGAAGCATGGGATGGAAAGAAAACGGTCAGTTGATACGCAGACGACGCCCCCAAAATTTTCGCTTATTAATATTGCCAATTTTTCCCATTCGTTATGTACACATGAATATTCATTTATCATCTTATTTGCATATTATAATTATGCTAACAAGAACAACAAATATGAAATTAAAGAACAAGTCCACCCCAACAAAAAGTTGATTTGAATAAAAAGAGAAAAATACAAGAAGCATAACTATGATTAGACCAAAAGCTTCAGTCTCTGTATTTTGGTTGTTCCGCTGAACTATGTTGGCTCCACTCACCATACATGAATGGGGATTACAGTAAAATGTCAGAAATTGTTGAATAAATCCCCAGAAACGACGGTTATTCCTGTCTAAACCATGATAACAAATTAACATGGAAAATTTCATCAAAATCGGATAAGTAAACAAGGAAGTCATGACATTTTTAAGTTTCGCTTAATTTCACAAAACATCCTGGTCGGTATGCAAATGAGGAGACTGATGACGTCATCCACTAACTATTTCTTTTGTATTTTATTATATGAAATATTCTAGAAGTAGAAGAGACTATCAGCATCGCCATGTCATTTCACACAGCTTCCTGCTCGCTCCCGCATTGCGGTACTTGCGCGATACCTGCGCCGACACTCCGGGGTGCCAAGGTGTGTAAGTACCGCTAACTTAACGCAAGGCTCCAGAGCTGGCTAAGTCATAATCAGAAAAATAATCATTAAAAAATTATATTTACCCTCGGATTTCCGGTGGAGTGGTATCTGTTTCTTTGTGCTTCATAAATATATTCAAATGGATGAGAAACAGAGACTATGCGTCTCATTCTTTCAGAAATATCTTCCATCGTCTGTCGTCTTCGGACTCTTCGATTGTTTCCAAATTTCGCGTGACAATTTAACTATGGAACGCCATCTACGAAGATGATGCTGCTGTGGTTCAACATGAACAGTACGCTATACGGGGTTCGAATCCCTGCAAAAACTCCGGTGTTGATTTAACACCAGCCCGGAATCTATATATGTCCACACCAGAGAGGTGTTAAACAACACCAGTTTTGGTATAAGTCTAACACCAGATAGGTGTTTATGCAACATCAATTAGTATTAAAGCAGGATCGGTTTGATCCAACCGGTGTTGTTTCAATACTTAATTCTCTGCACTGCAAAAACTCCGGTATTGCTTTAACACCAGACCGGAATCTATATATATCCACACCACACCAGAGAAGTGCCATCAGTTTGGTGTTGGTCGAAAACAGCATCGATTTGATTCCAAACTGATGTTTTTTCAATACTTATCTGGTGTGGATATATATAGATTCCGGTCTGGTGTTAAATCAACACCAGTTTTGGCATAAGTCTAACACCAGATAGGTGTTTATCCAACACCAATTAGTATTAGTATTATTAAAGCAGGATCGGTTTAATTCAACCGGTGGTTTTTTCAATACTTAATTCTCTGCACTTCAAAAACTCCGATGTTGATTTAACACCAGACCGGAATCTATATATATCCACACCAGAGAAGTATTGAAAAAACATCAAATCGATGCTGTTTTCGACCAACACCAAACTGATGGCACTTCTCTGGTGTGGACATATAGATTCCAGGCTGGTGTTAAATCAACACCAAAGTTTTTGCAGTGTGCACTTGCCTGTTATATTGCTTTTCGCACCTTCCCGAATGATGTCAGTCCCTAAATCAAAGATTTTTTTTTATATTGATGAAAAAAAAGAGGATATCGTCCAAATATCGTCCGGATGACGCAACAAGACTTTAGATTTTACAACGCTGTTCTTTCCTTTCAAATTTGTTCACTCATTGATTTACCCAGATCCTAGATCGTATATACAACCACTTCGTCTATTACCATTTGGTCTAAATTGCAATTTATTTAATTTAGCTTTTGGTTTTCTTTGCCTTGGTTTGGTTTTATTTTCCGTATAAAAATCCAAATAAATTGTTTAAAATGAATAATTACAAACATGAATTTATCCTCATAACTTAAAAAGACTCTGATACGGATGGCCTCCCCTATATTCAGAGCTATATGGCCCTATTCTTTCTAGAGCTCATTTACCATTTTGTCTAATTTCCAATAGGCTCTTTTCGACTGCTATCCACTTGGTCTAAATGACAAGATGATCAGTTTATGAACCAAATTTTCACTGAAGAAAAGTTCAAATAGTGAGTATTCGAAGTGGAAGTTAGCCTAACTTGGCATTAAAATTTAGCCGAAGTGGGTATGAGACAACTCGTATTATGAACCCGATCAATTAAACCAAATGCCTAAACTAACATGATACCCCATGCATCATTATATAATAAAAGCGTAATTTATATCATATTTGTATGATTTATTCGCCGATGTCGCAATTTCAAATATATATAAATTAATGAGTCAGCACAATAGTCAAGATAACAAAATAAAGAATATCTTGCCATCTCGTCATATAAAAGTCGCATGGCGCTCTTTCATGGCAGGCAGCACCGGACCGCCTGTTGCAACATAAAGGAATTAACTATAGTGACTAAATATTTGTCAAAATATTTTTAAAAATCAACAATTATTTTAGGGCTTGCAGAAAGTCGAACATAAAGACATTCAATAGGAAATACTATTATTGGATATTAACATTTTCAACTTTGTTTTTCTGTCAAAACAAAATAATAGGTATTAAAGGAAATCGTATAGGCCTAATCGTTTGAATGATTTCACCACGTTGACAACCCTCCACCCGTCCTCCTTTCCTTCTTCTTTCTCCACTTTCTTTCTCTCCCTCCCCTCTTTCTTTCTTACTAAAATGCCAATTATACAAACTTGTCACTGTTTATATCTGTGCAAGGCTTTTATAGTACTCCTTTAAAATATATTTTTGTCAGTAGCAGATAAATGTAATGATGTATCAATATTATGATCTATCATCCACTCTGAGTATATAACGATACACGATTAGTTAAGAATGTAAGGGGGTTCGAAGTCATCAAGTTTGATGCGTTTATCCTTCTCAGAATGTTCCCAATCTGCTTTTCGTTCTGTGCAGTGTGGTATACAGACGACGTTATTTCTTGTTTTGGCTTTCATTTCCAAGATAATGTCATGAAATGAGAGCAGATCACTAAAAGCAAAATTTGAACATCAACCTCCTTAAATTAGGATAAGGATCCAGGATTAAGGATTGTTCTTATAACAAGTTTTGTTCTCAGATTGGCAATAGAAATTCCTCCTAATTTCGTTTATTGCTATCAGTGCAGTATTCATGGTTTACAGTCCTAGCAATTCCTCCTCTCTACATCCATTAACCATGCATGGTGACCAATTCGAAATTTAGTGATTCAGTCGACAGCTATAGTTAGGTCGACATGTCTTTCTTCCACAGCAACAATTAATTATTGAAGAGAATGTAGTTGACAGAAAATCCCGTTCATAAGTTCAAGAAAATGCACCGCCCAGCACCATCTATTTTAAAAGTGTATGGCTTGATTTTCTTGACCTGAAACACAATTAGAAATTCACATTATTAATATGAGTAAGAATGATTTCGATCATTTCAAAATTCAAAAATAATGTTAAATGATAATCAAAACTTGTTCAAATATCCACACTCCAAACTGTGTTAATTTTGTAAGTAAAGGTTCAATTAAAAAGAAATGCTCCGGACAAGCCATGCAATGACCTGTATTCTTTCAAGTAATCATTATGCATTTGAACGTTAACTGTTTGAAGATTACTTACCATGAAGTAAAATACTTTCAGCTGCTTTATTTCCTCATGTTATAGTGATGAATTTGCAGATTTCCCAAGGCAAAGATTCAGTTCAGCGGAATTTATCCGGTACATGGTTGCTAACATCATCGCACATGACTGAAACCATGGAAACCATTGGTTTTTATCTACTTCAGAAGAATCTCTTATCTTTGTAGATGATGACTAATGCTTCTTTTTGTTGTTCCTACAAATCAAAAGAGTAATGTAAATTATACACGTTGTTAGTTTAACAATTCATATTCATTCCATTTTATTGCACAAAATACTAATATCTAGACATAAAAAAAATCGGTAAAAACAATAAATTTTTGATAACATGCAGTTCTTAAATTAACACTTTTTTTTATTTTTATATTGATACTTCTACTTAATCCATAATTGACAGCTAATGAAAGCTATATACTCACCAATAGTTCGAATTTAATCTTTTTTTCAGGAACAAGGGTAAGGCCATATTATGTTGGTCGGATGGCACCAACCTGGTTCCTAATCCAGGCCTTTCTTCTGAAACATCTTACTTCCAATAAGCTAATTGCATCAGTCCTGATCTTAAAGCAGTCACCAAGCAAGTCATTCAGGCAAACATTTATTCTCCGTCCAAGTGATTTTGTTCATGGAAAATTCTTCACGACGTCGGTCTATTTGAAATGAAAAAAAGAAAAGAAAAGACTACGTTCATATACTGATATGTGTGATTTTTCGTGTTTTCCATTATTATTTGAAAGCAAGAGACAGATAAACAATAAGTAAAGTACAGTAAATTTAAGCTTGTTTCAGATACCGATAAGTCGAAAGTCTGATAAATTATATGAACATTATAGTTTGTTTATCCCAATCATTATTTTACGTTTTATTATGCAAATACTTGGTATTTTTTTTATAAAGAAGGAAAACTTCCCGAGCAAATTAATTACTTCAAACTCCATTGATTCTTTGACTGCTTACATTCATCATGCTTATAATTTTTCTTATTAGATTTACAAACCTTGGGAATACCTTCGTCTGTTTCTTAGATGACCGTTCTAGTCACAGTGGATGTTGATATTGTCATCATCACCATAGTCCCCTCCTTACATCTCCTCCTTCTTGTCTTCCTCTTCGGGTATCTCCCTTCTCAATATACTCCACCTTCTCCCCTCCAATATATATCCCCTCCTCCTCGGTCTGCATCTTGTGTTCTCACCCCTTCTCCCTTTGTCTACGCATCCCCCTTCTCCCCCTCCTCCCCCTTCTCCCTCTTCTCCTCCCTCTTCTCCAAGGGGACACCTGTGATCATGCAGTTGATGACGTCCCAGAGATCAGGATGACCTACACACACAAAACAGACAAATTTAAAATAACGACTAACTATAAGTATTGATTATAACACCGTTTATATACCATGGCAATATATTATTCACCAATGTGATTCCTGTGTCTTATCGGACAAGAAAAATTAATAATTGACATCACTAGTATTCCCAATTTCTTCTATCGGTTTGTAGTCGAGAGTGATCCAAATTAGAGGACAAAAATAAGAAAATGCATTAAATGCGCACTCCTTTATCTCTTTTTTATTTATTTATTTTCATCTATTAATTTTCTTCCTTGTCAAATATTTCGGAGACGAAGTTGCTGCCACTTTGTGCTTTTAATTCTATATACATATTTTACATTTATTTTACTTATCTATTTATTAGTGATTTTTTGCTTAGGATAGGAATGAGGGTCCTTAATGATCTGTATCATTATCCTTCACCGACCTGATGGGGTATGATCTCCCGTTTCTTTATCATTGACCACGGTGCAACCCGCTTCGACGTCCTTCTCATCCTTATTCTCTCCCATCACGATGTCATGTACGACCTGGATTCCTGTTTGGTAGATGTTATCGCATGCATTCCAGATGTCATCAAAGATATTAAACTGGAAGTCACGATAATTATCTAGATGTGTAATTAGGAAACAATCAAATAAACAAATGAATTCATTTAAGAATGACTGATGTTACTATAAATATATTTCACTGAATAAATGACTTTTTTAATGAAGAATTGAGAAAAAAACAATTAGGTGGATTGATAAAAGAAACTTTATACGATTATTTTGATGATTATTTTCATTTATTTACTTTTATTTTTATTTCCTTTTGATATTATTATTTTTTATGGGGGGGGGGGCTTGATTTCAATAAATTTGAATTGCTTTTGTATTCATCTACCCATAGTTTTTCACTTCCTTCCTTCTTTTTATTCTTCTTCTTCTTCATTCTTTCCTTCCTTTCTTTCTTTCTCTTCCTTTTTTCTTCTTTCTTCCTTTTTTTTCTCTTTTCTTTTTCTATCTATATTTCTTTCTTTCTTTTCTCATCCACTACTTCTCATTGTCCTCTTTGTCATTATTCTTCTCTTGCACTTTCAATTTTTCCTATTTCTTCATTTTCTCATTCCTATTTTCAATAATTCAAATAAACAAACCTAAGAGAAAACGATCTCCTGTCTCTCTCTCCTCGTCGACGTCCTTATCATCCTCACTTGTGACGTCAATTCCCTCTGATGTACTTAAGGGAAAGATGGTGTCTTCATCTAATCAGAAAAAAAAAATCATTTCATTTTGATACTTTATCACCGAGTGACGTACAAATTATAATTGTAATGAAACCTGTCGTTTATTTCCACATTTAAAATGTGAAATTTGAGACACTAACACACACCCACATGTCAACACAGAGAGAAGAAATTCGGAAGAAGCAGGAGCAGAACAAGAGAATGAGCGATAGAGACAGAGGAAGAATTACGAGGGCAAAGAAAAGACAGAAGGAAACAGAAAAAATGAAATTCTCCATAAAATCTTTATAATTCGCGCTCAGAGTCGCTCACCTGACCAATCAGCGTCCATGATATTTGTATTCTGGTCAAGGACACACCCCTTGACCATCACTGACTCTGAGCTGGACTCATCATCCGTCTCCTCGCCTAGGTTCTTAGCCTCTTTATGAACGTTGACGGTATCTAAATTAAAAATGATAAAGAAAGATTAGTTCACAACTATGATATCAAAATGTAAAAATAAAATTGTCACCTCTTGTGACAAAAGTATGGGGTAGAATCTATTCATCGACTTCATCATCATTCTCTTTCTTTCTCTCCCTCCCTCAACATCCCTTGAAATGATTCCCATTCCTTTTTCCTTTCCCTGGATCTCTTATCAAGGAAATTCAACCTTCATGATTTCATTCTCACCTGTGCTCTCATACCGTTTTATTTCTTTCGTCTCTTTCTCTATTTTTTACAAGTTAATCAATATTGCACCGAAGTGTAATATTGCAAAATTATGTATTGAAAATTGCGACTAATTAACTTACACATATCCTTTGAATACTCAAAGCCGGATACTGAGCTCTTGTCATCACCGATGTTCGATTCAACATCAGCATCATAATGATCATCGTAAAAATTGACGTCAGATAAAATCGATACGTCATCTTCCTCCTCGTCCTTGATGAATCGATCTTTTAGAGAGAAAAACGGGAAAAATACAAATTTTAATCAAAAAAATATATTTTTATTCTACTTCTTTAACTTCTTTCTCCCTCTTCGTTTTTTTCTTCTTCATCTTCTTTCTCCATCCTTCTCTTCTCCTTCTTTCTTCTTCTTTTTTTGAATGTCTTCTTCTTTTTCTTCTCCTTCTTCTTCTCCCTCTTTTTGACATGAGACTTGAAAGTCGCCTGAAAATCCGGCTGTCAATTTGTTTAACACAAATGAGTGAACGATCATTGTCCACTATTGAAACTTACGATAGGACAAGAAGTCTTGTGCAGAGACAATCACGTCCCTCGGATATGACGTAGAAGGCTGGTCCTCCTCAGCCCTGGGGCTCATTTCAGGCATCAAGGTCTGATGGCTGTCTTGGCTGAGAATAGCTGGAGCAGACCAAGACTGTCGGAGTGACTCGATGGTCATGACTGAGTGGATGGATGTGGCAGATTGGATGGAAGTAACTGATGACTGATCAAAACTGACCCGGAATATGTCCCCAGTGTCGTCATCACTGCAGATATCTTCATCCATATACTGCAATTCCTTCAAAGTTGAATTGGTTATAACATTTTGTTAAACTTTATTTTAATAACTTGCTATTTTTTAGGGCAGTGGTCCACTCTCGCATTATTGAATAATATTTTACTTGACTATAAAAGCCGTCTGGAAGTAATCCATGATTGAAAGTAGGAATTATAGTCGCTGGAATCGATTTCATCATTATTGTTTATCAACTCAGCTCTCTTCCTCTCGCCCCCTTTCTCTCCCTCCCCTCCTTCTAACCCGTCTCCCTCTTGCTTTCTCTCCCCATCTTCACTCCAAAAAATAATTGTTTAAAATAATGATTTTGTTAGTGAATGACCATGTGCGACAGAGAAAGTAGTACAATTATGCTAGCTTCTATAACCAGTAATCAATATTAATTTTGATCATTAATGTAAAGGTCGGACACATCATTCCTTAATAAAAGAAAATATTGTCAAATCCCTTTAAGAGTGCAGAAACTTTATTTTTCATTGTCTGGTATAACACCCCGTCCTTGCAAAAATATAAATTTTGGTGATTTGAATCTTGCACTTCTAAATTCAGTTCTACTCATACATAAACATTAAAATTAGTTGTTGTGAAACGAAATCTAAATTAATTTCCTCTGTCTCTGTTCTTTTTATCAAATCACCTTTATACGTTTGACTGATAGCATATATTGTTATTTAATTTAATTGAATGGAAATGTCAATTGGCAAGACCCGCGACAAATACTACAAAACTTAAAAAAAAAGAAGGTAGCAGAGCTATAGTGTACGTATATAGGGGGATAAAATCATGAACATTTTAATAAAGCTATACACAGAAGAATCAAATCAAACAACATGTTTATCATCACCGTATAGTCTATGAAATTACGTTAAAAATATAAATAAATGTTTCCCAAATGCAAATAATAATCTTAAATTAAAACAAAAATGTTGTTACAATGACGGGTTCAACAAATTTTGCGTTTTACAGTGTAGAAAATTAATATTCATGTTGAAATCGAATCAAATAACATTAAAAATCTAAACAATATCTGATCAGCATATATACAACAATATTCATCGTTTAAATAAACATTTTAAAATAAAAATTCCTGTTGAAATATTAAACAATTAATTTGCAAAAAAAAAACAACAAACAAACACCTGATTCGTCCCCAGTAAACCAGCGTCTATTAAGCCGTTTCGGTCGTGTAAAAATAAACAAAAACTTTAAAATTGTTAATCATACAAGAAATCACCGAGAAGAAAGTAAATATGGGAGCCCAAATGAACATTATGCTATTTGAATGTCAACCCTTTAAAGCACTCTTTGTGTCATAAAGTAGTAATGCAGGACATTTAATGATCTTATAGAATGTTTGGCATCAGATCCTATGCTGGTGATTGCTGTGCCAATAATGGATCCTCATCAACCATAAACAAAACTCTCACCCTTTTGTTCTTGGAAAAGAATGATCTTATTCCCGCCCAACAACAGGTCTTGTTGTTATTATCTTTGTCTCCTTCCTTGAAAGACAAAGATCGGGGTCTCGATTTTACACAACCCATGTTGAAATTTTACCAAAAATCTCAGAAATAATTTGACAAAAATTGCCCAATAACTCTATGTCAGCAAGCTGCAAGAGAAATCATGAAAATGATCATGAAAGTATAGGCGTGACCGTGGTTGCCTGAGCTACACGCATGCGCATTTTGGATTGAGGTTCGCGCGTTAGCTCCAGTACGTCAACAATGAGGATGCGCACGCATCAGAAAGTTTGGAAAGTTTTGTCATGTGTGGAGTTTTTTCATAATCTTAGTGTTTGCGCCTTTTTTTATTAGGCGTCCACACTCCTTCCCCTAAAATGTTGACTGGGTCGGTCGGAAGACGATAATGCATGACCGTTAGGACAGATGTTTCACATTTTAATTTTACAGAAATGACGTGAAGACATCATTTACCCCAATTCCACTCTCTATTCCTTTCTTCCATCCCTTCTCTCCCTCATTTTTATTTTAAATGCTGGAAAAGGTGCAATGTCATCACCTTTACTTCAGATTAAGGTCTTAAAAGTGGTGCAGTTTGGGTCCCCCCTCCACTAGAGAGACTGGAGAGAGAGAGAGAGAGGGGGGGGGGGAGATAGACTGAGAAAATGGAGACGTGATGGTTCTTTCCACCCCTTCCACTCTTTCACACACGTACGTACTATGAACACCGTAGGTATCATATTTTACCCACATTTTTCTATTATCATCTGTCTTCCTGCCACTTGTCGTATGACAGGCAAGGTAGTCATCCAAGTATGCCAATAAAGCTAACCAAAATAAATAAAAACAACAACAAAAATCTTGATATCGATCATTGTCCGATTACTGCTGGGCTTTGACCTCCTTTTTTCGAATTGGAAGGCTCATCGTTTTCTGCATGATCTGATTCTGTAATATTTGCCCCTGTAACGAAGTTTGGTCTAAGTAAGAATTTACACATTACAGAGTGTGTGTATTTGGTCCTGTCTGATATGTCTGATTGGACACGAAAATACAGTAAATAAAGCATCTTACACACACAAAAAAAAAGCAGAATAGTAGCTATCAAAGGGCGGCGCGGGACGCGGGAATCTGCTTCGGCAACTTACCATTTTGATATTTAAAAAAAAAGCAGAGAAAAAGAAGAAACAACGGTAAACCATCTTAAATTTCATTTCCATTTTCATCATTTTATGCATTATTATTGTTTGTATAGCTAAGTTATTCAACGCTTACACAGTAAAAAAGTAGTTAAAAAATTTCTAGCACGTTGTTTAAGTCCGTCACTCTAACAACTATATAGTTCAAACTTTTTAAACAACTGTTCAAACTTTTAAACAAGTTGTTTGAATGTGTAAACAATTACAAAAAGTTTAAACAACCTAACTCCATTGGATCACGCGCACGTCTTTGGACATTATTATTAAACTATAAAACACTGTTTAAAATTTTGAGGGCGTTGTTTAAGCCGTCACTGTTTCATATTGTTTAAAATTTGAAAAAGTTTAAAAAGTTTAAACAATTAAAAAACGAACAATTGTTAAAATTTTGTTGTTAGAGTGTAGTGTATTGTGTAGTTCATTTCAAAAATTCAAATAGAGGGATCGAATTGGATAAATCAAAGAGGGGCAAATCATCTCAATTCTATCCATACGTGCCTCTTCATGTTTATACAGAAGTGTGAGATATGTTGTTTAACCACCCTCCCTCCACACATATACACTTTTTCAATAAACGTGCTCAAAAACTGCAATATTTGTTCGTATTTTGTTGACGGAAATAAATAGATAAATATGAACATTTTAAGACGAAATGTAAATGAAGATAAAACTATTGATCGGTCTCAGTTCCCCAGTTTCTAAACTGTTCAGCGGCCCGGTATTATTTACGCCTAAAACCCAACCTTTACGCCACCCTTGGCCAAAGATGTGACTTCAATCAATTTCTTTGAACGTATACTGAAAAAAAGGTATTTGATAGATACTTTAAACGTAAATAGATCTTGAAAAGTAAATAAAAAAAGATGCATGTATCATAGATAGAATTAAAAATAAATATGTAGATCTTTATACATGTTATACTTGAATGGAAAAAAGGCATTGATAAATACCAATTTAACAAACAATAGATACAGCTATGTGTATTTTGCCTTGTTTGTTTTAGTTCTCATATTCACATCATCATGCTGATTTCCGTGATGGATTTATTTTCAGTCTGAACTAGAGCCAAGAAAAAATAACTCACCTTGTTAAGAATTATCTATTTGTTTATTTTAATAAAGTTTACTATATGTGGATGTCAAAGATTTATGACTACATTCTCTTTACTTGAGCTTGTACACAAAAATACATTTCTCTTTATTATGTTTCAATCTGACTTAGCTATTTGCTCTTTTATATTTTATTTTGTATATATTTGTAGTTGGTTTATGGTGGAAATAGATGGTTTGATTTGGTTTGAATTAATTTGTATACCTTCAAAAGAAATTCAATTAAAAGGCGCACGTCATAAGATGAATTTATAGACAGTAGGGGAAGGCGGGGTAAGTTGAGCATAGGGGCAAGCTGAGCCACCAGCCCCAGGCCAATAATGAATGAGTCAGAAATTGTGGTGGTGTCATGTATTGAAGACCCATAGCATAACCTCTAACCCCACCACATTTTTTTCAACTTTGAAACAAAAGTAGTTTTTTAGAGGGAAAAATATGAATTTCAGCCAAAAAAGTAAAAAAGAGTGTGAAATAGATAAGTGCTTTATAAACACACACGTCTTTGAATATAATAAAGACATGATAACAACATTATTAGTCCAGGTATGGATCTTCATTCTTGTCATAGTCTTTTATATGATGGATGCATAATAAATGTGTGGATACAAAATTATCGCACTAAGTTCGGACTGGGGTAAGTTGAGCCAAACAGCATGGGGCAAGTTGAGCCATGGTAATTCTTATGGTAATGTATCTTGAAAAACAAACAAACCATAAAAATCGATTGAAATGCTGGCTGAAAGGAGCAAATTTACATGACTGCTCTTTTCCTTTTAAAGGATGTTAGTATTTATAGAGAATTAGCAAGTGAAAAGACTTTAAACAAAAACTTGACATGCTGGTTCTCCCCTCATACATTTTGTACATAGTTTTTGTGGCTCAACTTACCCCAGAAGGTGGCTCAAACCTACCCCATATATGGGGCAAGTTGAGCCATTTGACATCGTTTTTTTCAAAGGTCACGATGACTTTCAGTGTGGGGATAGAAAGTTATATAAAGGTGGAAAATATTTCAGAAGAATCAAATTTCAAGGCAAGGTACTTATTTCGACAAGATTATTAATCATATCAATTCTAACATGCAAAAAGCAAAAACTGTCACAACTTACCCCACCTTCACCTATATGTTAAAATTGTTAGGGTGATCGGCTTAAACAACGTGTTAAAATGTTAAACAACGTTTTTACAGTAGTCCTATACATGCTATATGTACATACATAATGCATACACACATACATACATTCTATAATCCACTCCAACAACTCTTAAAAAACGTTGGTCAATGTACCAGATATGTTGGTGAATATACAGTAATAATAATAATAATAATAGCGGCATATTTACCCAGGGTAGCCACTTCAGTTCCGAAAACTGTTCTCCCAGCGGGCCCTGCTATTATTACCCCGGCTTTAGCACGGCTACCTTGATCGGGCGCTCGAGCATTCGAGGAATTTCTTCCTACCGGGTACCCATTCACCTCACCTGGGTCGAGTGCAGCACAATGTGGATAAGTTTCTTGCTGAAGGAAATTACGCAATGGCTGGGATTCGAACCCACGACCCTCTGTTTCAAAGTCCGAAGACTAATCCACTGGGCCACAACGCTCCACAGTATGTAAGAACTCTGGCAGATTCTATAAAAGTTGTTGATTTTGACCATATCTATCAGTTGGACACAATTCTTTGACCAATCCATGTTAGAGGTCTATGTCAGCTTTATGGATAGGTCTATCTGGGTTGCAGGGATCAATGTAAATGAGATAGGGGTGGAAGGTGTCTCTATAACTACGCCTGGCTTGCACTGACGTCAACAACTACTCCTGAGATTACTTAGAATCAATTGAAAATAATGGCTCCAACAGAACAGAGTTCCGGGATCGTTGGAATTTCCGCCCATAATATTCCTTCCGGATGTACAGATCATAACGCTAAAAATACAAGATTACAACTATTTAGGCCTTTCTATTTAAGTTCAATCATACGAATATTGGAAGACATATGATGTGAAAACAAGAGTATCATTATCATAGCCAGGAATTTCATGTGTGACTCATCGTGGAGAAGGATCTAACAGTAGCAGAATTTGATCATGATTATGTTGCTAAGGAGATGATCAAAAGATCTAAAAAATGAGTCAATCAAGTATTCATGGCCCTCCGATACGTGACATAAACAATATCTGTCATCAAGCACCGGAGTCACCTGAAAGAATGATAGCAGGGGGCGGCACCAGTGTAGCTAGGGGACAGTGACAGGTGATGTCAAATCTTTCTCACTAAAAAAAACAGAAGAAGAAATAATTGTAATTCTACCCAGCCCTCAAGACTTGTTTTCTCACTTACTTCCCCTTCTTACCCCTCCTGTCCTTGATTTAGAAGCCATGAGACAATAAGGGTCGCTCCCTAGCTCGACCCCTAGAATCGTGGTCGACAACGTCACATGAAAGATGGGGAAACTTGAAGCAGAAAGGAGATGTTAATCATTAACCAACCATATCTTAACGCCACAATGTCAGACTGTAAAAACAAGGCTACAGGGGTAATTAAAAGAAACAGCGCTTGGGAATCATGATGAATGCACAGTTTCGTTCCATAGATCATTTTGATTGTTTACTAATTAATCGCTTGAAAACGGGTGAAGTTCATGATTGTTTCGTGCCAGATAATCTAAATGTTTCCAAGCCACAAGGATGTGTTTGCAGTTTAGCCTAATAACTATAGCTATAACGTGATATCATTGACTTACAGTGAACTGCGGTATTGTAACTTGATCCGTGCTTGTGTGATATCATCACATTTGAGAGGGTATACTTGTGCTGTCAGTGATATTGCTCATCACATGTTCTTTCATTCTCATCTCTCCCTCTATCTCTCTGAGTCGATCATAACAACGACAACCAAGTACTCCATAAATTGTTTTCATACTTTCGGTTTATGCGGGTCAATATGAGCTATCGCTTTGTCATATTGCCTTGATGAGGACACTTATGGTCAAGCATATAGATCATGTATGTTGACTGATTCTTTACAACAGTCACTAGCCTCGATCGAGAGAGTTGTGGGAAGAACTCGTACAAAATAATACTTTTATCGGTGAGTCTTGCCATTTATTTGGAGAATGGGTGTTGGGAATAAGAAGCGCGTCGATGATGAAGACGTCCAGGGACACGACGAGGGACAAGGAAAGAATTATGGCAAAGCCCGTCCCCACGACCCAACCTTTAAAGGACCGATAGAGGATCGTAGCTGTACGGATATCATCTGTTGTCTGATCTTCCTGGCGTTTCTAGGAGGACAGGGTTACATCGCCTATCTGGCTTTCACGACAGGTGATCCAAGTACCATCATCCACCCTACCGACTCACAAGGTGAGATCTGCGGAGTGGCACCAGGGAAGACAAACCTGACGAGTCTGTTCTTCTTTGATTGGTTGGCTTGTTTCTCCTACTCCACTCTCATCACTCTCCAATGCGCCACGCCTCAGGTTTGCGTTGATAGCTGTCCTACAGAGACCTACTCCATCCCCTCTAGGTATCCGATCCAGTGGGCTTCGGGCACACACGAGAATGTCAATTGGAATGACTTCATCTGCCAGTATGGAGTCGACCCGGAGAACGAGGTCGTTAATGGAGGACTTACCATCGCTGATCTTCTTAATCAGGAGCTGTGTGCGACGTATTACGTGCAAAGCAAACCTCTGTTTGAAAGATGTATGCCAGACTTCCTTGTGGCGAATGTGACAGGTAATTGATTCATTTCACACTTTAAACCACATTGAAATTGTATTGATTTTTATTGAATATCATTGAACATACAGTATAGTAAGAGCATCAACATAACATTGAAGATGTAGAGAAAGTCTTAAAGGCCACTGGGTCAATAATAGAGTTGACAATAACCCGACATGCATTGCAAGCACTTAACATTTATTTTACATGAACAATATGCTACATACAAAACGATATTAAACAAGATAATGTGAGCTTCGTATAAACACAGGGGCTGTTAAATGACTTGTTTACCGTATACATGGTATAGAAAGAAAAAGGGAAGGGATTATATATTTGTCACTGTGATCGGTGATGAATTTCTTATAATCTTAAAACACCGCTTAACATGGTTACACCTAAAATCCAAGTCAATATACATAAAGTTCATATTACTAGATAATAGCAAAGGAAGTCATTTGGCAAAAAGAACAATTCTGAGTTTTTGGTACAAACTTTATCAGCAGGCATAACTTCTGAAAAACTAAATAGCTTTAATTAATTCAACTTTCAATTGTCTATGAACTTGATGAAGCAAACGTCATTTCACCTGACAGCAGATCATTAGACGGCACTTTCCTCAAATTATTACAAAGACTTCCATCCAGTTTACAATTATAATGTTCTCCTCTCTACCTAATACTAAGACATGGTTTCTTTTTGTTGAAGTTGTTCTGTATTTATATAAAATATAGGCTAATTTGGTTTATGTTTTTTTCTCTAAATGGGCATTTCTAGCATGCTAACAAAATATAATATATGCTGACATAGCAACGCATCTCGTTCATCGCATAAACAATCGAAAGCAAAGGAGTATTGGGCCAAAAATAATAATTTAGGGAGCACAAAACTACTAAAAAACTTTTGAAATAAAAACATAGCTTTGTGATTTTTAAATGCTTAAAAGTGCTATACATGTATATAGCTTTTCTTTGCAAACACACAGTTGAGGCCGTCATAAAGTACACTAATCTGAAGTGGGATATAGCTATGTTATAGCCTGTATTTATTGTTAAAATAGAGGACCCTCAGACAGGGGCAGATCCGAAGTTTCATTAACACTGATTAAAAATCAGGTAAGTTAAGAAACTTATCATACCCAAAATAAACCAAGAAAAAAAGAATAATAGTCAAGCAGAAATAACCAAATCGGATGAGAAAGTCATAAAATTTAATATCAAACCTTGCAGATTCAAAGATTCCATTCTTTTGTTTTAAAATAACACAACAGATGCATATAGAATTTTCAGTCCCAATGAAATATCACCTCTGCCTTTATGACTCAACTATTTACAAACATTAGACAATGTTCATGAAACGATTACGTAATAAATGGCTTCTACCTGTACTTTGATCACAATAACAATCCAGTCGCAAGGTAATTTTATTATTAAGGAAATACTCCGAAAAGTACTGTAAAGTCACACAGTTTCCTCGGATTACAAGTTCCTCATATTTCAAGATAGTTCATTCGCAAGAAAGGGAACAAATAAGACTTTAAAGTGGGTAAAACAGTAAAAGAAACAATGACTAACTAAAAGGGCTATCGTAATTATTCTTGTTTTAATGGAAGCAATATTTGGTGTTTTTCTTAATATTCACCTATTAATGTGTAGTGCTTGTTTGATATCAATTTTCTTTGCCATGAAAAGGGTCCCGAGAAAAGGGTATTCTCAAAGATATATTGAATACTTCCCTTGGAAAGATCAGATTTTATTACAAACCATTTAGCAACAGTGCATATCTTTAACTCACAAAACAGAGGAGAAGTGTATATCCCGGGAGGAAGATTCCCCCCGCGCAGAGCAATGAAACTCTGAAATTTCAAAGGGCGGACGTTTCATCAAATGCAGATATCTCGATCAATACCCCAACGGCTCTTAATTCAATTGATTTTCTATGATTACTGAACTTCATTACAAGGAAAATAGAGCGCAAAAAGTTGAAAATTTGTTAATTATTGAAATTATATAAAAAAAAAGGATGCCGAATTTTTTTGACTTATCCTGAAGCGCTTCATTTTGAATTATAAAGAAACTTAAGTGTCATTCAAAATTTCAAACTGAGGGCGCAAAACAGGACAGGAGATGAATGTGCAGGGAAATGACATGAAGTTTAATAGAATTCGAAAAAAAATATTGTACTTTTTTATTTGATACGACCCGAATTTTATACCTTCCTCTTTTTAAATCAGGAACCTGTTTGCCCCCAAATTATGGTTGTTTAGTAATGAGCTGAAAACCGGGAGAAGTTGACTTTATGGAGGTGACGGCGGAAATTGATATAAAGATTTTACCCGCCCGGAGCCGACCCGACCAGAAGTTGCGCGATCAATTAAAAAAAAATAACTTCATATACTTCGGCCTAACCTTACTCTAATTCCACGCCCTAATGTATACATTTGAACTTTAACTGGCGAGAAACACATAGCTGAGGTGGAAAAACAGGGTTAGAGAAAGGGTGGGGAAAGCAATGGAGAACTTCAATAATGTCATTTAACCGCGCGCAGCGCGGAAGCAAAATTCATATATAAATTTGGAGCAAGAGTGGAGTTTTTCTTTTGATAAAAAAAAAAAATAAAAAGGGGAAAAAAACACAAAGCTACCTTTCTTCCCTTTCCTCCCTTCCCTTTTCCTTTTATCCTCTCCTTTTTTCCTTCTCTTTTTTTTTCTTTTGGGGACGTTTTTTTTTTTTTTGGGGGGGGCGCGACCGTCCCCCCTGGCTACGCGCCTGATCTTTAGACAAGAACATAGATGTATTTATATTTCTTTGTCTGTTTTTGTGCGAAATAATATCCATTGCCGATAAACAGCTGATCCCTTCTACTTCCGAAGAGATTAGAATCGAAAATATTCGACGTCTGATTTCATGGATTGGGTATTGGGTATTACTACCATGACTACTTTATAATATTAATCATGCTGAAAGGATCACTCGAATTCCTTTAATTCCCCAAATTATACCCACTCAGTTTTGCTATAGTTATTTGTTTGTTTCTCATTTATGAATAATTATGTGTTCATTTTAAAGCAAGTATCTGCCTTTCTCTGCTGTTCATGTAACTCTCGGTAATTCACTCAAATAACGAATATCGATTATTTGAAGATAGACATTCCACTCACGAAAGTATATAAGACATATACTCACATTTGCTGTTCATATGTTCTATTTTATATTCTCATTAAAATATTGTTTGGGACGAAAGAAAAAAAACAAACGAGGGGCCAATCATGGCGTATGTATGGTACATTATTTCTGAGAATGTGAGCGAGCAAAAATAATTTGACTCTTTTAATCTGAAAAAACTATTTTGGTGATAGATTATAACAATATACTCAGTAAATCAAGTAATTTCCTCCCTTTTGGTCGTGGAACTTTTTTAAAGGGGATGTCCCCCATCAATACGTCAGTGTAACATATTATACACAGTGTAATTTAAGTGATTTGTGTCTATGTCACAAGGTCATACAGTCCTAGAAAATGCCCCGGAAAAAAAAACAGGAGACGAAATTAATTGCGACGTTTATACCATGGTCACATTTGCTCTACGGCGGCCGTACGGCGGCCGTAGATACCTGAATTCGAGAGATTTCTGCGGCGGCCGCAGAAAATCTGCGGTGGCCGCAGAAAATCTGCGGTGGCCGCAGGGTCGACGTACGGCGGATTCCTACTTTTTACAGACCGTAGGGGTGGCCGTAGAATTTTAACACGGAGTTATAACATTTTTCTTTTCTACGCTCGCCGTAGAAATTAGACTAGCCGTAGGCATGGCGTAGAATGGTCTACGGCGGCCGTACGTCGAGCGTACGGTGGCCGTGCGGCTGCCCTCGTGTTTTTCTTCCCTCCTTTCCCCTTCTCCTTTTGTGTTATATGCTCGGAGCCACAAGGCGCGTACTTAGAATTTTGCACCTCGGGGGCTCGACCTATAATTTTTGACCCATATGCATGTGTACTTTTCAGAAAAAAAATGGCGACCCCTCCTCGTCAGGCAAACAGGTGCCTTAAATGCATGTTGAATTATTTTATATCATAATCACATGAAAAAGGGCAACTGCAGACCACTTTTTTTTATGATAAATTAATAAAAAGCAAACTATCCATGAATATGATGTAATAGCCTACCACTTTTTTTAAAAGAACAAATGTGACCAGGAAGCACAGATATTGCCCTTTCACCAGCGGCTGACTTGGGTAAAATATGACGTTATCATCATTATCATTATTATTACTATTATTATTACTAATATTATTATTATTATTATCTTGGGGAGTTAAATGCTGATTTTTGTTGTTGTTTCCTAGGGTGTAGTTATATTGACTTTATTCATATAAACATATTAACATGGTTAAGGGAGATCTATCTGTCAGGGCGAGCTGAAAATTGTTTATATTCCAAAATGACCCAAAGTTTGGAAATTCTAAGCATTATTTGTAACCATGAACAGTATGGGCACTTAACACTGCTTAAGTATTATTCGATGCGAGCGCGAAGCGGGAGCTGAACTTTTTTTTTATATTCCGTTCCAAAACTAGACATTCTCCGCAATTTAGGTAATCATTAACAGGATGTCCATCTAACTAATCATTCGATGCGAGCGCGAAGCGCGAATCACCCCAAAAGTCGAATTTGCCCCCCCCTTCCTAGGTCGAACATCAATTTGGTGCCCCCACACTTTTATTACTCCCCCTTTTCTCTTCTCCCTTTTTCCCTTATTCTTGTTTCTTTCTCTCTTTCTTTTCTCCCTTTCCTCTTTTTCTTCTTTCCCCCTCCTTTTTTATCTCCCTTTTCTTTCCCTTTCTTCCCTCCCTCTTTTGGCGCCCCCTTTTTTCCTACCCAGGGGCCCGGACCCCGAAAACCCACCCCTCCCTCCCGCCCAAAATAAGTGCATGGGCATGGTGCGAAACTTTGAAAACTTTCTGAAATGAAATGTCTAATGTAAAATATCATGATGAGTGTGACAAGCAATTTATGGTATACTCCCTGTATAGTCCCCCTGCGGCCGCCGTGAGGGCGCCTTGCGGCCACCTCGCGTCTGCCGTAGTATTTGTCAAAAACCTACGGCCAGCGCAGGGTCGCCCTAGGGCGACCGTACGTCATGATTTCAAGGACATACGTCAGCCGCAGATTTTTTTTTCCCATAAATTAAAAAATACGCCGTGCGGCGACCGTAACATATGTGACCGCTAGAGTAAGTGGCCGTGGAAATTCTGAGGCGACCGTAGAATTGCTACTCGCCGTAGAAATTTTAGAATCTACGGCGGCCGTAGCAAATGTGACCAAGGTATAAGATATCGGGAGGAATTTGCATATAGTATGGGTAACGCATCAACCCTCCGCAATTCTGTGTATACTGGTGAAGGGAAATCATCGAGTTCATTTAAGAATTTATTCCTCAAAGAATTTCTAAACATGGTGGATGCCACAAACTTTATATAAATAATAATATCCTGAAACGTTTTCCTTTTCAGTTATTCAAGTGTACTCGTGCCAGGGATAACTGAGATAACAGCAATTGCCATAAACAAATACCGCAATCGACATTTGCCCCCATTTGAATTAAATACATTTGCATTTTAAAATATTGAAACATTGTATTATTTGCATATTTCATACTTATCTTCAGTAAATCATAACCTTTAGTTATTTGAATGGGAGTGCCATATTTGATATGAATTTCAATCAAGATAATTGAAAGACTATATGAAAATTGGGAAACCCCCATTTATGAACGTTGTTCTACTTGTGGAATGGTGATTGACTTATTGAGTAGTAGTACGTCAGATTGTGTCTCCAAATTTCATGCATAAGACCATTTCCCGCCCTTTCTTATCTTGTCATTGTGGTGAGAACCGGATACAATTTTTGACATATTTTTGCATTATTAAAAACGTCAAAGACTTTATATACTCTCCGTCAGAAGTTTTATGAACGATGAATTCGCAGCGGCATCGTGGAGGATGATCGGTACTCATGGCGGGGGGGGGGGGGGGGGGTGACTGACACAAATATTGTTCTATGTGGGGGAGTTAAGTGCAACTAGTTTACTTTACAACCAGACCAGGTACATGTAGGTCTACTTCGTATTTAAATTGAAAGTTTGGTCATTTTAAGGTCTCTTTTCGGTTTTCAAGGTAATTTCCCTTGTATTCCCTCTTTTGAATTTCAGTACTCACTTCTTTCCATGGGTGTCGATCACGGGGGGGGGGGGGGATGGGGGGATATACCCCCAATATTTCAAGTGGGGGGATGGCCTGTATTATCATCCCCCCAATAATTTAGGGTAGAAAAATTATAATAATGATGATGACAAAATGAAAAGTTTGATCATGATGATTATAGTATGCCATCAATCAGTTTGTTTCCCTCGCAATTTGTGTATATTGTTATTAAATAAAAACATTCTTTTTCAGGACTATTAAACATATGGGTGGAGGTTCAAGATGAAAAAGAATGAAATGTTTATGTATCTGATATTTTTTAACACATGACATAAAAGGACCCCAATGAAAACTTTTGTTGATAGGGTGTTCCATCCCACCAGTGGTGAATAAATTAATTAAAAAAAATCATTAACTCAAAAGGGTGGAAAAATAAACGGGAGTAAAAGGGTGGCAAGATAAATAAAGGAATGACGGTAAGCCCGATGGCGCACGAGAAGCCACACAGGTTGTAATTTGTGCTAGTCTTACTTGGTCCGAATCTGCATTTTATCATCATGCATTAAGAAGAATAAAGATATTGCCAGTCAGGTTAGATTTAAGAGAGAAGTTGTATACACAGAGGCGTCGATCCTGGGTGGGGGGGGGGCAGGGGGCGATCGCCCCACCAACGAAAATATTGGGGCAAACATATCGTTTTGCCCCCCCAATAATTCCGCATGTGCAACTAAAAAATAAAATAAGATTGTAATGCTACACTGAAATCAGCAAGCGAGATTGAGATACCAACTCGATTTTGATTTAAAATCGTGCTCAAAATGTCTGCTTTTCAGATTGGAATATAAAAATTTTCAGCTCGCGCTTCGCGCTCGCATCATGTACCAAAAACCCATACTTTTCATGATTATATAGGTAAATATAATGTCCCGTTTTCAATTCTAAACCTCAAAAGAACTTTGATTTTGCAATAATCTTTTGTTGGATATATATCTTCCATTAAAGTTGTCCTTTTTTCCAGATCAAAATATCAAAATTTTTAGCTCGCATCTATTGTTCTTCTAGATACCCATCTTAATCATTGGTACCAAAATGCTTAGAATATCAAGCTTTCAGGTCAGAATATCAAGAAATTTCAGCTCGCTCTCTAGTGAGATACATGTATCGACCCTCCTCATGAGTTACTACAAACAAACCTAAACAGGTACATTTTTCCTGTTTTCATGACATACTAAAAAAATTTAGCTCGCGCTTCGCGCTCGCATTGTTGGTGAAGGTGAGATATGTGTCTCTTTCTCATGGCTATATATATATATATATATATGTTTTGTGATCGAGCGCCTTTGGAACGTTGATTCATAATTTTGCCCCCCCCATCTGAAAAATGGATCGACGCCCCTGTGTATACATCATGCTCAATAAACAGATCACTATGTACATGGTCCAGTTTATTTTTGTCATTTTTTTCTCGGTATGAGTTTAGAATAGGCTTACTTGTAACACAAATTGAATTTTCAAAAAAAATTATACAGTTATAGTACACTACAACAATGAAGGAATTTCCAAGAACACCATGCATATCAACCACTCCCAAATGTCCTAACTTTGTGATTTTAGTGGGGGTAATGTTGAAATATCCCCATCCACAAGAACATTTGTGTCAATCATCCCCCCAGCCAAGAATACCGATCGACACCCATGTTTCTTTCGTATCTTCTCCACTTATTTTACGTCATAATAAAACCTGAATAAAGATTACTAACAAATATGAATTGATATTCAAAAGATAAAATAAACGATGCACACCTTATGCGTTGGTTTCATTGAGAAGCGAATTTGAAAAAAATGTCATGTGTAAAACATTAACATAAACATTTCATTTTGTTTTATCTTTTTTTTCCAAATCCATATATTTCCCTCAAACGAATGTTTTCATTCAACAACAACAACAAAAAAAACATAAGAAGATTACGAGAGAAAAAAAATCAAAGGTCATCATCCGAATTAACGATACTGATCACTACCATCATTATCATCTCCTACTTCCTCATCACCATGATCACTCTTGTCATTTGATTCATCACGGTTATTAAAATGCTCTGCCGTCTATACAGTGCGTATCAAAAAAAAGTTTACACTTTGAAAAAACTCTGGGAATTAAAAAATATACAACATGTGGGTAATTTTTTTCACATATATTCTTGGGTTTGGGTCTAATCTATCCAATGAAAGTAAAATATTTGACAGAATGTTACACTTGAGTGAGCACTATCCATTTTTGTAAAGCTCGCAGAAATCTGTTTGCGCAGAAATGCTCGTTTTCACGCAGTGTCAAGGGGAAAGGGTGAAATCAAACTTACCCTGCGATATATTTTTCCTACATTTCCCTTGCACTTTTAGTCGATTAAGATAAAACAGATACATTCAAGTATCTTAAAACAAATTTGCCACCAAAATTGAAATTTCAACACTTAGTAAGCACAACTTTTACCCTTTTTGTGGCAGCTGGATCTGAGGACATAACTGAATCTGAACAAAAGTTTACATCAGACATCTCCAGCACCTTTTCGCTAAGGTTTTATTATCTAAAATGGGTTGAAATTTAATTTTTCCTTTAGTACTTGTTTTTCGACACTTTTCCCAAGCTTGATAATAATCAAAGAAATAAAAATCAAGCCTAATTCATTTTATGTAAATCACAGCTCAGTGTAAATCAAATATCGTCTTGATGGCCTTGGTGTGTGGGAGAGTGGGGCGGGACGCAATGCACTCTTCCAAGTGTATTGGGCAAGGAAACAAGGTAAAAGAGGTCAAAGATATCTTCAAATCAATTTTACTTGCTAAATTCTATACGTGTTCTTCATGTTAAAGGTTTACTTTTATTCGCATAGCTATTTCAAAGTTCTGCGCAAATCACTTTCCACTAACTTTTCAAACGTAAGTGGTGCTCACTCAAGCGGAAATATTTTTCGATAGTTATATCGTCATTTGCTTAAATGGATCTGTACCAATTCTAAAATGTGTACAAATCTTAAGGATATTACAAATGAATAATTTTACAGGATT
Organism: Lytechinus variegatus; assembly: GCF_018143015.1. Taxonomy (NCBI): domain Eukaryota; kingdom Metazoa; phylum Echinodermata; class Echinoidea; order Temnopleuroida; family Toxopneustidae; genus Lytechinus; species Lytechinus variegatus. The sequence continues at coordinate 11,827,680 of NC_054748.1, read as the reverse complement.
TTTTCAAAGTGTAAACTTTTTTTTGATACGCACTGTATATGGCCTATAGACCCCTACCTGAAGTATTTGGGGGATATGTATACCCCACCCCCGCGATCGACACCCATGCATGGCCAGCATCACAGTGTACTTGTAATTGGCACTGAATGGTTCATCAAACCCAAACGTGAAATAAGGGAGGCTTAATATAATAAAATTTTGTTTTTTCTTTCACATCTCTGATAAGGGGGCTATGAATCCCCTTCGTTTTTCACTATACTTAAAGAAAACATAGAGGGCGTTCACGTATCCTCTGCCCACTCTGATCACTGATTTTAACCTTCTTTGCTTTGATTCTTTGCACGCAGACATGCCGTCTGAGACTCCAAATGGACGCAACATCACCCAAGAGAACGTCGATGTCTTCACCAAGTTTATCAACTACGTCCAACAGTCTGAGCAGATACAGAGCGTGGTCGATGACTTCAAGTCAACGTGGCCATACATCGTAGCAGCCCTGGGCATCGTCGTCCTCGTCTCCTTCTTCATCCTGATCCTCATGAGATGGTTGATGGATATCGTGGTGTTTGGATCTATTGTATGTCTCTTTGGTTTGCTTGCATGGGGGATGTACTATTGCTACGATACTTGGCTATGCTACAGGGATGGAGAGACTGCATGCTACTCCATGCCTATCAATGATCCTTTCAATCTCTTCAGTTATCTCCAATCTGAAAATACTTGGCTCACCTTCGCCATCATCTTGACAGTGATCGCTGCCATCTTGCTACTTCTGTGCTTGGTGTTGTTCAATAGGTTTCGTCTTGCAGCTAAGATGCTAGGTGAGGCAAGCGAAGCAGTAGGTATGATGCTGAGTACATTAGCATGGCCGCTGTTACCTTTTGTCTTTCAGTTTGGCTATGTGGCGTTCTGGGCGTTTGTAGCTGTCTACTTAGCTTCTGCTGGTGTTGCAGTATTCGAGATATCCAATGCACCGAGTGGTTCGCCCTTATCGAATGGTACGACTTGTGATCAACTGACGTTCAATTCTTCACTGTATGCCCCTGCGACCTGCCAGTTCGTCAGCTATGGCTTGCCTTCGTACACCATCTATCTGCAGATTTACGGCGTAGTGGGATTGTGGTGGATGCTCAACTTCTTCATTGCTTTAGGGGAAGTAACACTTGCAGGAGCATTCGCTTCCTACTACTGGGCTTTCACAAAACCCCAGGATATCCCAGGCCTCCCGCTGGTCTACTCTTTCTGGCGAGCCATCCGCTATCACCTGGGCTCTATGGCATTCGGCGCTCTCATCATTACAATCGTCCAACTTATCAGAGCGCTCCTTGAACTCATTGAAGATAAGACAAAGGATGCCAGTAACGTTGTGACTAAATTCATATTCTGTTGTTGCAAATGTGGCTTTTGGTGTCTTGAGAAGTTCCTTCGTTTCATCAACAAGAATGCATACATCGAGATTGCCGTCTACGGTCGCAACTTCTGTTCGTCGGCAGCCAGTGCTTTCAATCTCCTCATGCGTAACATCGTCCGTGTAAGCGTCCTAAATGGCGTCACTGGTTTCATGCTCTTTCTCTTGAAGTCTTCAATCGTTGTTGGCATCTCAGTGGGTGCTTTCTACTTCTTCCAGCTTCAAGTAACATCGGGAGGTAACACCTTTTATGTTGTACCGGAAATCAATAACATCTGGGTGCCTATTACCGCTATCGCGATCGTGTCTTTCTTCATCACGACAGCGTTCTTTGGAGTGTATGACATGGCAGTCGATACACTCTTCTTGTCTTTCCTTGAGGACTTAGAGAGGAATGACGGATCACCTGAGAAGCCTTACTACATGTCGAAGGGTCTCATGGACTTGGTTGGAAAACACAACAAGAAACAAAAGAAACACAAGGACGAGTGAATGTCAAATCAGAATTGCCGGTTAAATCTAATCCAAAAAGACTAAGACAGGAACGAATCCGACATCAAGAATTGATAATTAGTCAATTTAGGTTTGTTTATTGAATTAGATTTTGAATCTGATTTGCATTCGTCATGCTACATCAAACAGATTGTTTCAAATGCGTTTGTTTTACTTACGTTTGAGCATAAAATTGACGATAAAAGTGTAAATTTGCAAAAGCATTTTTCTAAAAGTAATGAATGGCTTTATAGTGATGAGAGAGTGCTCGGCAATTGAGCAATACTTTCATGTGTAATTGGTGTTGAGTTGATGTTTTCACTTTCACCATTATTTGATGACTTCAGCAATTATATCTTTCTAATTAGAGGCGGCGCCTAAAACTGAGACGGGAGGCAAGGGTTGACTGCTCGATGATTTTTCAAGCGATCTTTAAAAAAGAGGACTTTTAAAAAAGAAGCGAAAGGGAAGAAAGAAAAAAGAGAATACTGAAAAGAATGGCCCTGTCGAGAGTTAATATGATAGCACTAACATTTCATTGAAAAGGTAAATAACGTCACGTCTAAGTTCCCATTCCAAATTAAACGCTGACACAGCCCCTGTTTCACTGTATAATGCAGTTCAAATAATTATCACTTGTTAATGCCAGCTAAATCTCCATAATTTATCGAAAAGTGAAAAAAGTACTAATAAATTAAGTCATGTGCATTGGGTTGATATCTTAACACTTCAATACAACTTTTTTGTGTTTCTTTTGCGGTGAAAACGACGAATGGTTTCCTGAATCGTTTAGCAGAAAATCACAATAAATCTTTCAAGTTTTATTCCGTGTTCCATGGACAAGGTACGTCCATTCAAATATATTTTGTAGTAAAAATGTAGGTTAAGGCTTCCTCCCATTTCATAATTTGAATGTTTAAAATTAAAAGGTGGTAATGGTCAAGAGATTTCGGGTGTACAACAGAATCCATTTTTTTAGGGAAATTTGATTTATCAATAAAATAACACTCGTCACCTCTCTGAACCTCGTTAACCTCAATCTATTTTGAGATGTCTTAAAATATAATAAAGGTAAAGTCACGTATTTAGACGGGGGAGATGTTACAACATATCACCGAACAATAAACAAATAAAAATCGGTACGCTGCTTGAATCTACCGGGAATTTCCATAATTTACTAAACGAAGACGTTTTTGCGGGCTAACCGTCAAACTTTCTCTCCATGCCGTTTTGTTGACGACGAGCAATGCAGAAAGTAGTTTGTTAACCAAAATTGTTGAATTTATGTAAATGCATGGTATGGAAAGGGAACTGTGTTTTACATTGGTTATTTTTATTTTGGATTGGCGTATAACAATGTATGTAGATCTCTCTGCTCTTTATTATTAAAAAGCAGAGGCCTTGATGCATGTACATTTGATTTCCTCACTGAAAAATCCAGATATTGTCCGCCAAATGATGTTCAAATTGTTTTAATAACTGTGAAAGACACATCAAACGGGTTTTAATGGATAAGAGGAGAATCGAAAGCTCTGTAACAAGTCATTTATTAATTGCAACAAAGTTATTATAAAACATTAATTAGTTAATGCTGGGACGCACTTTGGAAGCACGTATTGGTATTTTCATTATTATACTTCAAAGAATTATATAACTGAAATTGTGACTCTGTATATCTTTCATATTCGAATCATGCTTATGATTTGTACTGCAAAAACTACAGAAACGCCAGATTGGAATCAAACCGATGCTGTTTTAATACTTATTGGTGTTGTTATAAAAACCTATCTGGTGTTAGACCAAAACAAAACTGTTATTGCTTAAAGGGATGCTCCGGGCTGAGAATATTTACATCTAAATGAATAGAGTAAAATTCTCAGAGTAAAATGCTAAAAGTTTCAACAAAACCGGATAACAAATAACGGGATAATAAATAGACTTTTTTGAATTTTAGATTTAGCAATATTTTGTGAAAACAGTTATATGCACGTTGGGCTGATGTCACATCCCCACATTCCTTTTTCTCATGTCATTACATGTCATCGCAATTGTTTCATATTTTCATAACATGTGTAAATGACGTGTCTCCATTATCAATGAAATAAGTTGCAGCAATAATATCTATTACACTTAATCAGTTGTCAATCCAAATGTTTTAGTTCTTGGTTGAACATTTTGTGATAGACCTAATTTTATATAATAAAATACAAAAAGAACAAGTGGGGATATGACATCATCAGCCCACCTAATGAATATCTACGAGGACGTGCCTATAGCTGTTTCACCGGAATAATGCAAATCTTTACAACTCAATAATCTTGTTACGTGTTATCCGATTTTGATCTAATTTTCAGCATATTGCTCTGTGAATTTTACTAATTTATTGAAGTATACATAATTATCTTCATCCTGGATTAACTCTTCATAAATGGTATTTCCCTCCCTCAAACTCAATCATTGCATTGTTTTTTCAACATCATGTAATTCTCATCAAATTGCCCTTAATTGCAGGCAGATCATCATTTTCAGATGTCAATTTATCACAAAATCATTTATTCAAACATTATTGATTTGCCATTATAAATTCGGGCACCCACTCTCTTTGATCACAAATTTAAAAAAATAGAGCACCGTATCCAAAATGCAACCCACTCAATATGTTTTTTGCTCTACTATGACATAGGCCTGTATATTTCAAAGATTTTACGAAGAGTGTTATTCCATGATTTACTTATAAACGAGTGTTGTTTTTCATCTGGATTTGTGAGTGTACATAATGTGTTATTTCAATAGTCTTTCAGATTGGTGTTCTAACCCATGTTCTAATTATGTGGTGTGATATCTATGTCCTGCCAAAAAATACCGGTGTTAATAATCTAACACCAGCCCAATCAGTGTCTGTATAGGAAAACATCACGGAAGTGATGACACAACACCCAGTTTTTTCAATGCTTGGTGATTGCTTGAAGCCAATATGTGATATTTAATATATAGTACGCTGTTTAATCAATACCTGTTTCTTCGCAGCGAATATCAATAAAATCATTTACTAAGAAATGAAATAATGCAGAACTTTACTTTGTTGTAGAATGTATATTAATCAAGAAAATAAAAAGAACAAGTGTTTTGCATTGTAGAAGAATACATGTATTAAATTTGTTTGACTGCTAGTACTCTACATCTAATAGAACTATTATCTTTGAAATATTCTATTTCTTCAATACATCCTTTGAAAACTTCCTCTTATGATTTCAGCTTTGTCTTTTCATAAAGCTGTAGAATTAAGCGAAGATTCTATTATGAAATTTCTTGCTTGAGCAATGGTTTTATTGTTAACATACGGAATTGGTCAGACCAGCCTTTTCAGATTTTGACACTTTCATTCTAAACTCCTTCATGTTAATCTAAATGTGTTTTTATTCAACATAAACCACTTTCTCTTTATCTGACACTGAATTCAACTCTGATAGAAAATAGTTGGATTTACACCAAAAACTCAACAGGTTGGTATTCGGACAGCATACAGCTTGTCGTGTTGTCTCCAAAATTCAGATTTGCTCGGCCAGTATAGTGAAACCGCCCTCTGTTGTGATAAACATTATATGTAAGAGCTGGAGCTTCATGTGGAATTTTTTTTTAGTTAATTGGTCACATGTCTTCATCACGTGATATAAAAATCAATCAGAGCATATCCAAGTTATAACTTGTTAAAGTTATTAATTCAGGATGTCATATGTGAAAAGCTCCCTATTATATCAGATCAAATGGATGAAAATTTTTTAATAAACATTATTATGTAGATGGCGGTATGAAATGTGTACGGTGATATATCCCCTGCGCAAATTAAATAACTTTTTTTTTTGGGGGGGATGTAATTTTTAAGAATTCATATCATACAAGATATTGAGGAGCTAGTCATCTTTGACCTCACAAAGTTGTTCGGATTCGCATCAAACCTTCCCTACTATTTTCCCTATTTTTTTCTCTACTTTTTCTTTAAAACCAAGTTTCGGTCAGGGTGAACTCCCTTCAAAGTAAAACGTGATTTGCTAAAATTGGGATTTATAGTGTGTGGCAGGCATGGTGATGATTTATTATAAGGCTTAGTAACATAATCATAATGTAAGTCAAAGGATCATGAGGGTGACAACAAACTGAAATCCTCGCATCTGATTGGCTAAAAGCAAATTTGTTGGTGAAGATCATTGACAAAATGCCTATGAAAACACTCCCTAGCCTTTACAGATTACACGTTTCAACGGACTAATATGCATTATCATTAATGACCTTTCTTTATTTCATATTCTTTTCATGCCAATATACAAAGAATAAATCTTATCTATACTATCCCATGATACACTTAAAATTAAATACCAGGACCCTATCTTACAAAGAATTACAATTGATATGATCAATCATAACTATGGAAGGCCAGCAACATCAAACACAAAAACTTATCCATGCAAACATCACTGTTTCATGAAGTATGTTGTCAGCGATTTCAACTGACAGATATTATAAGCTACTGAAAAATCCTTGCATCTAATTGGCCGAGGGCAAATTAGTCATGACAATCACTTACAAAACTTTTCATGAAATGCTCCCCAATAGATTACAAGGGACAGTTTTTCCCCTTTCCTAGATTTGTATTATGACACTGAATTTTTTTCCATATTTGAGCTGGATCAGATCAATTGCATTTCTTTTTTAAGACAGGGCCAAGATGTTTATCAAGATATCAAATACAAATATTGTGATTGCAAGTAGATTAAAGCAAATAAACTAAAGTAATCAATAAAACAGATATAACAATCAGAAAATAGAAATGAAATTTGTAGTACAAAGCACTACTAACAATACATTATAAAAATTACATTCATGAACTTCAATAAATAGACATTAATGGGCAAAAACATATTACCTATCAAGAGATTGTGAAAAAATGGTTAATATCTTTGAGACACAATCACTTGCTTTTATGTCAGTTGTGTTAATGACCTAAAAAGGAGTTTAAACACATTCATTCAAAGACCAACGTATGTGTAAAGTATCAAGAGCATTGGGCAAAGACTGGGGAAGTAGATTGCTTTGCAAGATTTTCAAATATATGGCCATAACATGCCATTACCATGACAACAACATACCTTGATAATTCACTCCAAGCCCAGTGTGTCAGATTCCATAAAAATCTGATTGAAACTAGGTAGCTGCTGCTTAGAATCATTTTCCCCAATTTAACCAAGACCATAATGATGTGTGGAAACATGATATTCATGATGAAATTAGATAGATTCTCTATACACCATAAAGAGAGGCATACAAATGTACAGAACACAACTGACAAAATTCCTTTTTAAATTTTGATGAGAAAGGAGAAGAAAATCACTTTGTGCATCATAAGATAATTGAACACATAACATGTCTGGCAGCACCCTCTAGGTGTCAGCATACAAATGTTTCATGGAATTCTAGAACAATGATTTTCATTTGCATTCTGAAAATAATACTAGCGATACTAAGTTAATAACCTCTTAATACTGAACTTAAGTATTGCCCCTGTAAAATTTTTAACCATAATTTACAAAGTCCTAATATCATACACATGAACATTACAATAAAGAACCAATATTTCAGTCAGAGATCTTAAAAAATTATTTTCTCTGATCTTTCCAGCATGATTTAAATCCTAATTTATATTAAATGAATCAGTGCAGGTTATGTTTCTATAAATAAATATCATTAAAACTAATTTTACAGATATGCATACATGTACAGTATTATGTAGACCAAAGTAGTCTTTCAGGAAATGTCATTTCTCCACTTTGGTATATGTGTAAACATAGTTTCTCTAAACACACAGGAATATAGGCCAGTTCACGGTAAGCTGATAATCCTTTGCGATTTTTCATTAGGATAAGCACTAACATTTTCAAATGATGATGTTGCGCAAGTTTTTCCCGGCAAAGCGTTAAAATTCTAGGAATGAAACATGAAAGGCACTGTAAAGTCCAGGCGACTCAAATAGTACATGAGGGGTAAAGTTTTTTTTTTTAATTTGTTTGCGTTTTTGTCTGTTTCTGGCACATTTTGACTATAGTTTGGGCTACTGTCAAATACCAGTGATCATGAAGACTTTGTTTGTCTTCAGCTTGGATGTGATGAAAATAATATTTTAAAAGGAATACATAAATAATCATCAAATCACAAATGCCTATGTCAGTGAATTTGAAAACCACCTTCATGGTTTATCTCAAATGACATTTTTCTGCTTGTGCTCATTTTACAATCATGAACAGGCTTATAATCTAGCACATCAATTAGTATTCAGGCACAGACCCTGATTGCAACTATGATCAACAAGAGGGTCTCAATATAAGACTAGCACAAAAACAATGTGAGGGACCTTCTATGCACAAGTCACCTCCAGGGACTTTAGGCTTTACATTCAGACCACTTTCCTCCAGTGAAGGGTCTGCACAGCAAACTACACATTACACACGAAACCTTAACTTACAATATCTGAATGCAATTATCCAAAGCAAATAAATGGAATGAACTATATAATTGCGTAAATAGCAATTACATGAAAATAATGTAACAACGTACTCCAACAATGTACCCATTATACAGTGTAACCTGATGATCATATACAGTAAAATAATATGAGTTTCAATGATTACATCTAAGTGATCTAACAATGCATACCCACAATTATGTACCATGAATTATATTGTTTGATGGATAAAAAATAAAACAAAATGAAATAATTTAAGGGGCAACTTTGTAAAATGATCAGCCTGTTTTGTACGTATGTATTATTTCCATTCTTGCTTCACTTCATTAACTTCTCAAGACATTATACTGTGAGAGATTTATTACCTTTCATATCAACTAAAATCAGAAAAAATTTCAGGAAGTTTCCCACATATAGCAGGTCAGATTACATGTACATCCTGTATGGAACTGCCCTAATGCACTTACATGTACATTACAACCAAAGAAAATTTAAAAATTTCACCAGAAAGCTCAAATTAAAAAAATACCACCGAGGTCTAACTATAATACTAAATCAATAATATTAACAATAAAATTTGGAAGACATATAAGAGATTACTCATGAAAGTAGTGTTGAATTATAAAATTACTTCATGCAAGTACTGTATTGAGTTTATCCCAAGTGTAATTCAAAATGTCATCAGTCCATTCTTTGCTTTTGGATATCTCATATAAACATCCAATCAATGTACTGATAAAACTCAAAGACATTAACTGGCTCAAGTTAATTGGATTCACAATCACTTTTCCTTCATCAATCGGAATAGAAAAAGATAAAATATTCAGAATTAGATTAGTATTATCATTTAAACAATTATTTCAATAAAAAATATATGTCTAATCCACATAATTATCTCAAACACGGTCAAACTGTTCAAATGTATTAACAAACTTTGATCAACACATTGGACATTTCAAAATCAAGTTGTTTGTTAAATGTGATACTCAGAGGAAAGAAAAACTTTGTTCATTTCCATTTAACCTAGAGTATTGCAATTACCAACAGAATCATTGATTTTGGATCTTGAACAAAGTTAGTAGCCAAGTTAAAAATAAAAGCACAAGGACTATTCAGCTGATACATACTTAAAGGACAAGTCCACCCCAACAAAAACTTGATTTGAATAAAAAGAGAAAAATTAAACAAGTACAACACTTAAAATTTCATCAAAATCGGATGTAAAATAAGTTATGACATTTTAAAGTTTCGCTTATTTCTAACAAAAAAGTTATATGAACGAGCCAGTTACATCCAAATGAGAGAGTTGATGATGTCACTCACTCACTATTTCTTTTGTTTTTTATTGTTTGAAATATGAAATATTTTGATTTTCTTGTCATTGTCATGTGAAATGAAGTTTCATTCCTCCCTGAACACATGGAATTCCATTATTTTAACATTTTGTGCTTCAGGCAAGGAGGTTCTAATCATCAAATTCGTAAAAATTGAAATATTGTATAATTCAAACAATAAAAAACAAAAATAGTGAGTGACATCATCGACACTCTCATTTGGATGTAACTGGCTCGTTCATATAACTATTTTGTTAAAAATAAGCGAAACTTTGAAATGTCATAACTTTCTTATTTTACATCCGATTTTGATGAAATCTTCAGCATTGTGCTTGTCTGATTTTTCTCTATTGATTCAAATCAACATTTTCTGAAGTGGACTTGACATTTATCAATTAGCATTACCATCTCTTGAAGAAGAGAGCCTTGCCTAGCATGTCAACTGAGAACTGATGATGATGGAAGGATACCAGGAGCAGTAGGAGATTGATTGATATCTAAATGATGACCTGGTAATGGTGCCTGAAGGAAATAAATAAAATTATAAATCAGGTTCAAGGATGTATGAAATAATATGTGCTGATATAAATCTCTTGTTAATGCTTTGATTCTACAACCTCCCAGCTTTGCATTTTTTGTGCATCATTTTACTCCTATCGCATAAAGATGCCATCTAAAATATGCGTTCTTTCAAAGGAAAGGCTATTGGTACGTGTTCTTACTTAGGCACTCATACTAGATACGCCTGTGATGACCTTTTTATCTGCACAATGCTAAAAGATTTTGGGGTATTCGAACAACCTTTCCACTTTAAGTTTACAATGCCAACTCGTCTTATAAAACAAACAATGCACACTTATAAATTTGTGACGTTATTTACGATGCAGGCATCCCGGTTATTCGCATTAACATGCAAAAGCATTCAGCTGCATCGCCACACCACACTTATAAATATGCATTATTTGTATAATAAAATTATCATTTTTAATCTTCTCTTGTATCACACAAATTAATCCTGAAAAGTCGAATTAAAAACAAAGACCAAAGCTCAACAAGCACCAGACAAAAACTTTAATGAAAATCAGATATAAGATAAAACAGTTATGAATATTTCAAGTTTTGGTTAGTTCAACAAACCTTCTATGAAATCTGAAAAAAAAGTAAATCTGCCTGATTTCAATCTTATGGGACTGCAACAAACTACTTGAATAATTGAATAAAATTAGGAAATATATAAAATAAAATTGGAATAAAACAAAAATTAGATGAAAAGATTGAATCTTAACTGAAAGACACTCACCTGATTTGATTTTTCCGATTTGAATTTGTTAAATCTGCAACATATTACATCCATAAGAAAACCCATCAAACTATTGATAATACCTGTAGTGATAAAAAAACCCCACCGTAATATATTAACTGATATATACCAATATCAAACATATAAACAATGGAAACAATAAACACAATATACACAGAGCAAATAAACATATATATCATGTATAAAATAACTGTATTACAATTATATTAAATATACATTGCATGTATGTATAATGATCATATTACATATACAGTGCGTATCAAAAAAAAGTTTACACTTAGAAAAAATCCTGTAAAATTATATATTTGTAATATCCTGACGATTTTTCCACATTTTAGCATTGGTACAGATCCATTTAAGCAAATGACGATATATCTGTCGAAAAATATTTCCGCTTGAGTGAGCACCACTTACTTTTGAAAAGTTGGTGAAAAATGATTTGCGCAGAACTTTGAAATAGTTATGCGAATAAAAGTAGACCTTAATCATGAAGAACACGTGGAAATTAGCAAGTAAAATTGATATGAAGATATCTTTTACCTTTTTAAACTTGTTTCCTTGCCCAAAACACTTCGAAGAGTGCATTGCGCCCCATCCCACTCCCCCACACACCGAGTCCATCGTGACGATATTTGCTTTACACTGAGCTGTGATTTACATGAAATGGCTTAGGCTTGATTTTCATTTTGTTAATCATTGCCAAGCTTGGGAAAAGTGTGGAGAAACAAGTATTAAATGAAAATGAAATGTAAACCAACTTTAAATGATAAAAACTTAGTGAAAAATGCTGGAGATGTCTGATATAAACTTTTGTTCAGATTCAGTTATGTCCTCAGATCCAGCTGGCACAAAAAGGGTAAAGGTTGTGCTTACTAAGTGTTGAAATTTCAAATTTGGGTGGCAAAATTGTTACAAAATGCTTGAATGTATCCGTTTTATTTCAATTGGCTAAAAGTGCTAGGGAAATTTATGAGAAATGCTTCGCAGGGTAAGTTTGATTTCGCCCTTTCCCCTTGACACAGCGTGAAAACAAGCATTTCTGCGCAAACAGATTTCTGCGAGCTTTACAAAAATGGACAGTGCTCACTCAAGTGTAACATTCTGTCAAAACTTTTACCTTCATTGGATAAATGAGACCCAAACCCATAATTATATGTGAAAAAATTACCCACTTGTTGTATATTTTCTAATTCCCAGGGCTTTTTCAAAGTGTAAACTTTTTTTTGATACGCACTGTATAATAATTAAAATTATTTGTATTGCAATTATCACAATCATGTCAAGTGTTTAGGAAAAATAGACAGAAGGAATTTCAGCAAATTTGAGTGTGAATCAAAAGTTGAAAATGTTTTGATATTCTGAGCTGAAAATGGACATTTGTAGGACTGTTTGTAGGAATTCATAGAGAATACTAGTGCTGTTGTCGGGAACAAAAATCCATGTCGACATGTCGCTTAAAAATTAATCCCGACATCGACAATGTCGACATGAAAAAGGGACCGTAATTTAGCCTAGGCTCCCTAACAAAAAAAAATCATTCGATCGTGGAACATAACACTCTCAATCAAACATATTCACCTTCATGACCTTGACACGAAGAATATCCCCACACTTGATCTATATAATACAGGCTCAGTTCGGGAAAACATATTTTCACTAAGCTAGAGTGAATTCACTTTCAAAATCACCGATTTAATCCACATCTTTTTCTGGAGAATCAAGTTTTGTACCACGATCCGGTCTCGAAAGCATTGCGCAATAACACTCGGAGCCAATTTGAGAATCACCAATTACAATAGTGATCATTGCGTATTATACGCTGGTACACATGTGCTGCAAACGCAAGCTCCTCAAATTGACAGTAAAAAATAATGAAAATCGACCGATAATTTCAGTATCACTTCCGCGGCGATCCGTGCAACGATCTCCAAACGAAGGAAGGGAAGTTTTCTGTGACTTCGTGATTTGAATTAAGCGCTCAATTGCGGCGGTCACAACTTTGACAAAAACGTTTATGTGAAAAGTAATGCGTTGAGGAGCAACGTATTATCAAGCACGGTGAATAGCGATGGGTACATATGGATGGGTACGGTGAATGCTACTACGGCTACGCTACGCTCGCGATCGTCGAGGGGCGCGGCAGCTCGATCGGGCAGGCCGGCCCACACTCGACTCAGGCACTGACGTATTTCTGCTGCCGCGCAGCTCGCAGGTATTCTTTTTTCATTTAATGTGCCGCTTTATAGCTGAATAAACCTTTTAATCGCGCCACTTACTGTGGATAAAAGCTTCCAACTTTTCAGCTAAGCTTTATACTCGTGACTTTAGGCTAGACCCCTTTTTATTTTATGTTTGCATGTCGATGTGGGTGCGTGCATGTCGACATGTCGGAAACATTGAAAATCCTTCGTATGTCGACATCAATGTCGATATGAGGCCTATCGACAACAGCACTAGAGAATACATATCTCACCTGTTAGAAAAAATCTATATAAAGACCTAAATTGGGACATATCTAAACACTTTTAATAATCCTGAAGCACCAGGGGAAATATTTGTTGTATATTGAAAATGGAATGTTTGAAGAGCTGTTTAATCATCTTGAACAGGAATTATTTATCTCATTAAACATGCAATGCATACGTTGGGGGAGTGAACACACACGTAGTCCCTAAGTAAAGTACATTGTATGTTTCATTTTATATATAAATATTTCTGATGTTTCAATGTTCCTTTTCCCATTGTTTCTCTCTTTTCCCCCTTACTCTCCTTCCTCCCTTGATTGGAGGACATGGCACATTCTCCCTTGTAAGTAATGCCACTGTTCAAGATGATCAATACTTTAAATATCAATCAATCAATATACATCATATATACTATCAATCAATATTTTACCATTAATTCTTATTTACCTGATGTAGCAAAAACACCACCCACAATACCACAGAGTCTAACAAGAAGTTTCCAGAAAGGATCATAAACTTCTTCTACTGAGATGACAAGAGATGATAACTCATATTTAAAGAATATCCCTGCAATCCCATGGCTACCTGCACCATGGTTTATAGCACGCTCCTGAAATGAGAATACAGAAATTCAGTTAATGTTTAGAATAATATTGGGAATAGCTCTAGGAGCCATAGAAATCTGTTTGGCTTGGGACAAGTGCTAAAATTGTGCCCCTTCCAACATCTGACCTAAGAGAATAACTTAAATTGCACCCTTTCTAATTTTTGGCACCTGCGATACTGTTATTTATAAAATCGAACTCTTGTCTTATATATATTTTTCCCCTTTCCCCTTTTTGCAACATGCAAAAAAACATGAACAGGCATGTGCCACCTTGCCCCCTTAGAAACTCCACTAATAAAATAATGTTCTGGAACATTCAAAACCTAACCGCATGTGAGCCTGTAGAAGGTATCCATCCCTTTCCATATTTAACTACGGTATTAAATAAATGCATAAATATTGTATTTGGATGGCATTGCAAGGCTACTTTACTTTGTATTAATCTATTGGAAAAAAGTGGAGGAAAACCTACTCTTTTCTCCAAGATCAATACAAATTAAAGTCAGGCGCTTGACGTACAAGAATGGAGAATGATAGTAATAACATGTTATACAAAGCCCGCTGGAAGAACAGCATGATATACCTCGGTCACATTTGCTCTACCGTGGCCGTAAGGCAATAAAGAAACAGCAGTTTTATTAATTTTTATTCAAATCCCCTATATGTAGCTATTACAAAAAAATTTAAACGGCTGTTTTCTACTCCCCGTGTGGCTGCCATAGAGCAAATGTGATTGAGGTATTATAGCTGAAGTGGCTACCCTATTATTACTGCTCTACAAATTACATTGTTCCAAGTGAATATTCAAAATAATTTCTTTCTGCTTAACCCTACACTTACCCTGATCGTCCCCCATCCCTCTTGTATGTATGCTGGTGATTGGTGATGCTGTGTGTATATTTTTCATTTGATTTTCGTATGTATTTTACCTTGTTTTACTGGGAGCTACAACTCACAAGTTCTTATGAACTTTTCAGTAGTTTCCTTTTTCTCTTATACATGTAATTTTAATTCTTGTACATATTGTAACTTGTTTTGTATAATGGTGAGAAAATAAATAAATTGAACTTGAACTCGGATGAAAGAAGAATACCATCTTACCCGTTCAGTGACGGCATACTGGTGTGTATCAGCCTTAGCTGCTCTTGTTTTGACTTTAGTTGGTACAATCTGAATAAAATACTGGTAGATTTGAAGAGCTGTATCAAAATAATAATAATATAAAGAGATTATGAGAAAGACAACTAATGGGTCATCACAGCCATTTCAGCAAACTTATTTTGGTGTACCGACTGATCAAAAAAATACATGAAAACTCTTTATTATATCTAATAAATTTCACAACTAATATCAAACTTTTCATAAGACATTAAAATTGCAAACCTTAACAAAATCAAACAATGGACAACAATTTGATTGCAATATTTCTTAATTTTCTTGACGGAATTTATTGGCCTTGAATACAGCAAATTAAAGTAGAGTCCCTTTTAGTGCAAGCTGCTATATCAGGGCCCCGTCTTACAAAGAGTATTGATTGATACGATCAATCGTAAATCTATGGAAATTATTCAGTGTCATAATTTTTTCTGCGAAAAATTTGCACAATGTCCTTTTTATGCAAAGAGAAGCGCAGTGAATTTTCAAGAAAACAATGAGTGCATATACATCACAGCTAGAAAATTTTTTGAACAAACATGCATAATATATGTTGACGTTGCTAGCCGTCCATAGTTGCGAATGATCAGATCAATCGTAACTCTTTGTACAACAGGGCCCAGTTTTCCAATTCTTCCCTCAATAGCACCCTCTTGGTGCAAAGAATGAAGTTGTCTACTTACTTTCATTAGTAACCTTGAGATCTCCATCTAATGGGTTCACTATACCAGGTACAGGAGTACCGTATGAAAAATGATCTATCCGATGAGAAAAATTATAATCTGGAATAACAAAAATATACATTTTTTTAAATTGGGCATGAAGTTAAAATGAAAATGATATCACTTTTTAAGTAAAGTACTTATTTTCACTGGGGTAAAAAACTTGAAAGTTCTGGGCATCTCATTTTTTGAGGTGAAAATACGCTCCTTTCCTGGGCCTATAAGGGATGTGTAATATGTTGGTTCTTTATTTATTTATTCTGTCAAAGAATACATTGTTTCTAATCTGTTTATACATTTTCTTTTAATTGTTATAATATAAGTTGTTTCATGAACACATCCCACTGATGTTGCGCCATTGGTACAATGTTCCAAATAAATGAATAAATCAAATATTTCTCATAACAATTTTTTGTATATACTTACTACTTGGATCTATCATAAGTGCTAGATGGGCGTGGCCTCGAGGGTGGGGTATACTTTTACCAATTGTTACATGAAAATTACCAGAAACCTATAAACGATAGAGAAATGGTGAAATATAGAAAAGATAAGTACTAGGTTATAAGGCTCATTGGTTAAAACACACAATAATTTGATTAGTTATCAAAACTCTTGTTCTTGTGTTCAGAGTATTACAGCGAAGTAAAAAATACTAACTGGTGTCTATAAGCCTTGAATGAAAACGACTGACCCACATGGCCACAGAGTACTGCCCAACACAGTCAGGTAGGAATAAAGTGCTACACTAATTAAGGCATTAAATTATTGATAATAAATAAAATGATTCCCACATCCATCCTTTAAGTTGTAAAATTCTGATTATTTCTATATTATATTTCTAGTCAGCTGCAGATACGATGTTTTGACATTCATATTATCATGTTTACTATACAGTGCGTATCAAAAAAAAGTTTACCCTTTGAAAAAATCCTGTAAAATTATACATTTTTAATATCCTGAAGATTTTTCCACATTTTAACATTGGTACAGATCCATTTAAGCATATAACGATATAACTATCGAAAAATATTTCCGCTTGAGTGAGCACCACTTACTTTTGAAAAGTTAGTGAAAAATGATTTGCGCAGAACTTTGAAGTAGCTATGCGAATAAAAGTAAACCTTTATCATGAAGAACACGTAGAATTTAGCAAGTAAACTTGATTTGAAGATATCTTTGACCTCTTTTAACTTGTTTCCTTGCCCAATACACTTCGAAGAGTGCATTGCGCCCCGCCCCACTCCCCCACACACCAAGGCCATCAAGACGATATTTGATTTACACTGAGCTGTAATTTACATAAAATGAATTAGGCTTGATTTTCATTTTGGTAATCATTGTCAAGCTTGGGAAAAGTATGGTGTAACAAGTATCAAATGAAAAATTAAATGTCAACCCACTAATAAAAACTTAGTGAAAGAGTGCTGGAGATATTTTATGTAAACTTTTGTTCAGATTCAGTAGTCCTCAGATCCAGCTGGCACAAAAAGGGTAAAGTGTTGAAATTTCAATTTGGGTGGCAAATTTGTTTAAAAATGCTTTGAATTTATCTGTTTTATCTTGATTGACTAAAAGTGCAAGGGAAATGTAGGAAAAATGTATCGCAGGGTAAGTTTGATTTCGCCCTTTCCCCTTGACACTGTGTGAAAACGAGTATTTCTGCGCAAACAAATTTCTGCCAGCTTTACAAATATGGACAGTGCTCACTCAAGTGTAACATTCTGTCAAAACTTTTACTTTCATTAGATAGATGAGACCCAAACCCAAGATTATATGTGAAAAAATTACCCACATGTTGTATATTTTTGAATTCCCAGAGCTTTTTCAAAGTGTAAACTTTTTTTGATATGCACTATAGTATTCCAAACGTCTTGTACTATACCATGTGAGTAAAAAAAAAAATTGACACCTCACATATCCCAAATTTAAAAAAGAAACATGTCATAATTGATAATCATTATACATGGCCAGGAGGGGTATCTTCTCCCAAATAATTTGATACCATAGTTACGTGGTATATCTTCATACTTGAATAATCAGTAGGTATTCTTTGGAGTGATGTAAATTTTGATTTGCGGCCAAAGTGAGGCACGACTGCAATAAACCCCAGATGCCAATAATGTCATAATCCTACATGAGTTAGTTATTTGCAAATTCCCTTTTCTATGAAATTAACTTGCGAATTGATACTTAGTGTTCATTATACAATTATAATGGAAATTACTGAAAAAAAAAGATGTTCTGAAATGGATTTTAATGCAACCCTTGTACGATTTCAACATCATTGATATCTGGATACATTCATTGCATTCATGCCTTAGTTTGGCGCAAATCAAAATCTACCTCACTGCAAAGAATACCTCCTGATCATCCAAGCATTAACACCACATTATGGTATCAAATTATTTGGGAGAACATACTTTTTCCGGCCATACATGTATATAATAATACATGATTTGTTTTTTAAATGGGAATTTGTGAGGTGTCAAGTTTTTTTTACTCACATGATATAGGGCTGAGTGAAAACAATTTGTCCTTACCTTATTTGTTGTGAGTGAGCCATATAACCTACATGCATCAGGTCTTTTGCCTGTATCAACCTTCCTTGGCTGTGATTGTTTACTACTAAATCCTGTTTGAAATAATAAATCTTGTATAGCATGTTCTTCGCTTAAAGCCTTTCTAACAGTCTGTAATGTCCTGTATTGAAAGAGAAGATTTGTTACTTTGCATTAATTATAGCTTATCTGGTTTACTACCAGTCCTGTGTGGAATAACATATCTTGTATAACATGTCCTTCACCCAAAGCCTTTCTTGCAGGTTTTCCTATTACATACTTTACATCCAAATACAATAGGTGTTAATTTAACAGGTTGGCTGCCAATCCTGATCGGATCAACCAATCTTACTGTCATGTTCTTTTTTTATAGTCTGCAATGTCCAATCCATGTTTGTAAGATTGTAATGGTAGAATAAAATACCTGCCAATATTAAATCTGGACTACCAATGGCCAGGGGTCCAAGGGACTAATCCCCCGGCAGGGTCTAGGAGAAGAGCCCCATGTGGGATGAAGAAGGCAGTGTCCCATGAAGCTCCTGGATTTTAGCAACTTTATCACTAATAAAGACTAGGCCATTTAAGATGTACAGAGGACTTTGGGACATGACTGGATCTATGGCCACATTTGAATACACAAAGTGTATACATTGTGTGCAGGCATGCCAGGATCTGATGTAATAATCATTGCAATGTAAAGGGCCTAGAAACAAATTCAATTCAATTCATTTCACTCGATAAAAATAACATACAGGTAAATAAGAAATACAAAATGCAAGAAAGAACAAAACAAAGTTAGAAAATAATAACATGGTAAATAGTGTACAAACCAGGCTTCAAGTGTGGACTGGCATTAAAGATCTGTTGGATCTTAGAGGTTACAGAAAGAAAGAAAAAGAAGGGATACAAAATAGAACATACAAATGAAGCGTTTGCCTTTCTAGACAAATGATAGAAAAAAGGTTAAGGCATAAATGGAACTATTATTATTATTCCCTTTTCTCCCATGAAATTAAAGAAATCAGGGCGTTCTGATTTTTTTGCCATTTTGAATGCACTTACCTATGCCAAGATTTTTGTTCTGGAGTCATCTCAAAAGTTGTAGGTTCCTCTTTTAATCTTCCACTGAATTTAAACATGGCCGAATCTCCTGCTGAATCTAATACATCTGCTCCTATATCTATTGACAAAACATACCAAGTTATATTTCATGTTAAATTCCAATAATAACTTTCTTCAAATTTTTTTTATCCACCAACATGTCTCATGAGAAAAAAAAATCACCAAGATCAATAAGTTGCTGTAATCACTCTAGTAGGCCCATGCTGTAATGCACCATTAAAAACAAGTTTCAATAAATTTAAACATTTCTTTTTAAAGCTTGACTTCTGTGACTTGGATTACCGGTACTACACAAAAGAGAAAAGGAGGTACAACCGTTGAGTTCCAATTTCAAGTGCATGTTTTCCAGCTCATAGCAACGTTTTATCTACAATCAGAGTGCTACACAAGCACTTGCCCTATTGCCCGGGGCAAGTAAAAGTTAGAGTCGGGCAAGTGTTTTGAAGGAAAGACCAAAACTACTTGCCCGAATTGGGCAAGCAAAATTCACATAGTAGAAAGCAAAATTATCACAGAAGAATGACCAAAATTAAGGTCAATATGATATGATATTGACCCTAATTTTGCTCATGGCAGGCAAGATAAAATCACTTTGGAAAAAGAAATGCAATAACAAGGTAGACCAGTTCATGTCAAGAGAAAAGGGTCAATGGTTTATAAAACTGCAAAACTTTTTTTCCAAGGATTTTTTCGGGCAAGTGAAATAGATT
This sequence comes from Lytechinus variegatus, assembly GCF_018143015.1. Taxonomy (NCBI): domain Eukaryota; kingdom Metazoa; phylum Echinodermata; class Echinoidea; order Temnopleuroida; family Toxopneustidae; genus Lytechinus; species Lytechinus variegatus. Next base: position 11,807,269 of record NC_054748.1, on the reverse strand, counting down.
TTTGGGCAAGTATATTCCAACTATTTAGAAATTTACTTGCACGACCGGGCAAGCACTTCTAAAAAGTTATATAGCACCCTCCTTCAATGAACTTCATACTTTGGGATGTAAATAACTTTCATTCCCTCCATCATTACAAATTGTATCAGCAGAAACACAGCTTTGTCCATTGTCTGAACAAGTTATGTAATATTGAATGGTGAAAGTCTCGAATTATGAGTCACATTTTATTATCTCAACATGTTGTGTTATGGTGAAAGTTTGGACTTAGTCACAATTTGTTATATGAACACATTTGAAGTATTGAAAGCTTTGACTTACAGTCACATTTCATCGCCACAGTAATGTCGATATTGATCTGTAGTTTTGTGTTGAAGTCATTATCCACATCATAACTGTACTTCATTCTAGAGTCGAAATAATACATGAATTCTGAGACCACAAGACCAGCGATCATCATGAAAGTCAGGATTGATACTACAAATAGAAAATAGAATAAAAAGAAAAAGATGATTAAATCGCTTTAATTAATGAGATGAATAATTATTATCTTATTATAATTTTGTTGTTTAAAGTTGATGGTTTGATGTAGCCCTTTAAATAATATTTAATTATCATTATCCTTAGTGTGATTATCATTCTCATTATCATTAATATTATTACTGATATTATAATTGTTATCATCGCCATCGTCACAACATCATCATCATCATCATTACTATCAACATCATCATCATCACCACCACCACCATCAACATCATCATCATGTCATCATCATCATCAACATTATCATCACCATCATCATCATCACCATCTTCATCATCATCATCCTCCTCCTCATCATCAGCATCAACATCATCATCATTACAATACCTGTTCCTCCAGCAGATGTTGTCTGGACATAATCCTCTGGTATTTTGGGGAAAGCGTCCAATTCTTTAACAACCTTCAATGTTTCCTTTCTATTCAGTCTCCTCATTGTGCTCTGTTAATCATTACATCAGAATAAAAACAAATCATAACAGGTACTATTCAACTCCACTTTAACAAAACTTGATGGGAAAAAAGTATTAAAAACAGTTATCAATGTTGGATCATATTAAAAGTTATGAGTAAAACATTACCAATTTTCATTACAATATGTGCAAAGAGTCAATGATGTCAAACTGATATCACACTTGTGAGCTGAAACAAGAATCACAATTTTGCCAAATTTCATTTGATCTAGTGGATAAATGTTTTTTCTCTGAAATATTGTTTTTCTAATTAAAATGAAAGTTTGTGTCCTGCATTTTAAACTTTCTACTTCTAGTGCCTCATAAGAATGATCAAAATTACTGATTTTGAGCGTACCAAGATAATGAAAGAAAGATTACAAATGAATGTAAAAATGATTTTTTTTTTACCCGGGGGGCGTTTCATCAATATTTTCGTCCGACAAGTTGTCAGATCTGACAACTTTCCTGGATTCTGATTCTTCTTCTTCCAGGCTGGTACAGTCCGCCACTGGCGTATTATCGTACCTGATTGGTTGAGAAGCACCGTTTCTACAGTAACTGTCAGATAAAACGTCTGACAAGTCCTTTCATTAAACGCTTCCCAGACTTTTGTGTTCTGTTTGCAATTAATTAATTACAGGAGAGAGGTAGGGCCTATTCATGGTATTGTACTCCTAGACCTATTTTCACTCATCTTCCTCTTTATCTTTCTCCTCTACAGACTACACTCAGCTCTCCTCCGGCCTCCCGACTTCCTTTGACTTTTTTCGTCACTTCGCCTCTTGCCTGAATTCCCCTAGGTCTATACAGCTATGCTGTATGCCAGTTATCACCCCCTCCCCCTTCTTGAATTACGACGGTGCAGCCATCTCATGCCAGTCAGGCCATTGCCATAATGCGAACAAGCGATTCTTGTGCACGCATTAGCAATGGGCTCAACCACAATTTTGTGATGTATTAATTCGGATTGCACGCGAGCCAAATTCCCGGGCACGACCAATCAACACATTCCACTCGTTGTACGAAATTACCTCGCAATGTCATTGGTGTACTGGTAATGTAAGTAACTTCTTTCTTTCGTTGATTACATCATTCTACGCCTACCAAGGTCTTAAGATATATGTTACACTGCAATGACTAGAATTACATTTTATATTAATTTTTAGGCCCTAATAAAAATTACCTCAACTCCTTTCGTCTTGGGTCAGTCCCGTGCGACGTAAGCATAGTACGGTACGGTATCTTCGAAATGTCGAATGGAAACGAGAAGAAAAGTTCAACGCACGATCTACACGTGCACGTGGTTCCATCGGTCGATGCGTCAGTGTACGTGGGCGGCGCGGCCGAAGCTCCCCGGTACTAAAATGGGTACACACGGTGTAGTAGTATCAGTCTGGCGTGGCATGGCATGCAGTCATGGTGGCGATCTCAAACTAAAGTCAAACGCCTAACCAGGCATAGACAAGGGCCGGTCAGGTGAGGTGAAGCTCAGAAGCTTAATTCTCGAATCTCCTGTTTTCATTTATCAAACGGATATGTGCGACAGCTGAGTAACATAACAGAGTATGTTTGACGGATTTCTAGATCTTAATAATGACCCTAAATAACTGCCTAACTAGCTATAAAGACAAAACAATCATTATTTATTTTTAGGCCCTATTAATTTAAAGTAAATGCAAAAAAGGCCATAAGTACTGAGTGAGATGAGCATGGCCTGGTCCACATGGCCAAGCCAGCAGAGATGCGAAGTTCAAAGACCAGCTATGCGTGAGATTTTCTGTGAATCTGAGTGAGATCACAGACATTGTGATTTGTGTACAATGTAAATGGGAATAGGTAAACCAGGGAACTCTCGCCCGCTACGGAGCCCACGCATATAAATGCGTGAGACTTGGTAGCTCTGAGCCTGAAGTTAAAATATCAAAAATTAAAGGTTGATATGTTAATACTTATTGCTGTTTCACTTTCAGAGTAAATTTCAGACCAAGCCAGGGCAAGGCAGTTCTCTTATTATTGCCCCTTTTGCTGTATGTGGTCAAGTTTGATAATTCAATTTCAAATTTAAACATTAGTATATTGGTTGTTTCATAGGATTTATCATTTAGGCCCTAACATTTTGTGTTTTTTTCAATTAACAGCAGCTGAGACCTAGTAATGCTGTAGGCAGCTATCCTGCTGATCGCTGATACCGTAGTTTATAGTATAGATGAGATGAACTCTCGGGATGTCCTTCAATTCTTCCCTGCAATCTGGCAGGATCTGTTGACAAGTGAACAGCCAGATTTCAACAGCTGTAGTGCAGAGGGAATGGAGAGGTTGCTTCAGAAGATGGGAGGCAGTTTCCATGGTGACAGAACATTATTTCCCTCGACCGGCTCTTCTCGCATTCAGAAGACGCCTGATTGGTTTGGGCTGTTGAGTACATTGGTAGCTAAAGACGATAGGATGAAGGATGGTTTATCATCATCTGAAGGGTAAGATTGGTTGTGTTGGTGGACGTTGAAGAAGAACAGAATTATGAGATGGAGAAATATTCTAGTATGATTCATAACTGATTTCTTATCAGGGCAGTGCTCTAGGGGGTGTGGGGGGGGGGTGGAAGTAGTTACTGCCCCTCCCCCTCTCTCTTTGACTTTATGATTTTTAATGCGGTGAAGTCAATTTTTGGAGAAAGATGAAAGAATGAGAATATAGAAGTCTAGAATACAACACAATATGAAAAATTAGAATCTTAGAAAGTTTATGGTCATCATGAATTTTTCTTCCCTGTTCAAATTAATTGGGAAAAAACAAAATCATTTTTGTCTCACCTGCGAAGCAAAGTGAGACTATAGGCGCCGCTTTTCCGACGGCGGCGGCGGCGTCAACATCAAATCTTAACCTGAGGTTAAGTTTTTGAAATGACGTCATAACTTAGAAAGTATATGGACCTAGTTAATAAAACTTGGCCATAAGGTTAATCAAGTATTACTGAACATCCTATTAGAGTTTCATGTCACATGACCAAGGTCAAAGGTCAGTTAGGGTCAATGAACTTAGACCATGTTGGAGGATTCAACATCGAAATCTTAACCTGAGGTTAAGTTTTTGAAATGTCATCATAACTTAGAAAATATATGGACCTAGTTCATGAAACTTGGACATAAGGTTAATCAAGTATCACTGAACATCTTGCATGAGTTTCACGTCACATGACCGAGGTCAAAGGTCATTTAGGGTCAATGAACTTTGGCCGAATTGGGGATATCTGTTGAATTCCCATCATAACTTTGAAAGTTTATGGATCTGATTCATGAAACTTAGACATAATAGTAATCAAGCATCACTGAATATTTTGTGCAAGTTTCAGGTCTCATGATTAAGGTCAAAGGTCATTTAGGGTCAATGAACTTTGGCCGAATCGGGGGTATCTGTTGAATTACCATCATAACTTTGAAAGTTTATTGGTCTAGTTCGTTAAACTTGGACATTAGAGTAATCAAGTATCACTGAACATCCTGTGCGCGTTTCAGGTCACATGACCAAGGTCAAAGGTCAATGAACTTTGGCCGAATTGGGTGTATCTGTTGAATTACCATCATAACTTTGAAAGTTTATGGATCTGATTCATGAAACTTGTACATAAGAGTAATCAAGTATCACTGAATATCCTGTTCGAGTTTCAGGTCACATGATCAAGGTCAAAGGTCATTTAGGGTCAATGAACTTTGGCCGAATCGGGGAAATCTGTTGAATTACCATCATAACTTTGAAAGTTTATTGGTCTAGTTCGTTAAACTTGGACATTAGAGTAATCAAGTATCACTGAACATCCTGTGCGCATTTCAGGTCACATGACCAAGGTCAAAGGTCAATGAACTTTGGCCGAATTGGGTGTATCTGTTGAATAACCATCATATCTCTGTAAGTTTATTGGTCTAGTTCATAAAAAGTGGACATAAGAGTAACCATGTATCACTGAACATCTTGTGCGAGTTAGAGTAGTTTTCAAAGTCAGCACTGCTGCTATATTGAACTGCGTGATGCAGGTGAGACGGCCAGAGGCATTCCACTTGTTATGATATGATATTGATCATGTTTGTCTAATTGCTCTTATATCAACAATTCTTAAGGCTGCTCCTTAAGATTTTGGTTTACAAATACATTCAGAGTCCTGTTTTTATGATCATTTTGATCTGTGATAAATTCCACAAGTATTTTGATGGCTCAAAATAATTAAAAAATATGTTTCTTTTGATCAGTCTGCCCCCTTCATTGATTATTGTCAGATTGTATTTTTCCTCTTGATGTTTCTGTTTGATACCTAGGTAGACTCTAGATTATATCCTTGTCTTGTGTTACAACAGGTGCAATTAAGAAACTTACATTAATCTTGATTGTTTAGTTAACAGTGAAGAATTGAGATCAATCTCAACCTCAGTTTGATTTAGATCAGTGACAGTTCTTGTAAGATTCATCCTATATCACTTTATTTTCCTTAACCAGTCAATGCCCTTGCTTAAATACTGAAAAAAAACCCAGACTTATGTATTATAGCTCCTCTTAATAATGAACATATAGTTGATTTTTGCTTCACTTGATTCTTCTTCTCTTTTAACCTAAAGGTCCGCCAGATTCTTTCAGCTATCAGTCCATCTTCAGCGAACCCTCTTAGCCGTTATCTCTCATCATGCAGCAGAAATGCCACTTCCTCTTCTTCAAAAATTAATGCGGTGCATACTGGATGACCAGCCCAAAGACCACTGGATGATGTTCCATCTACATGAACTACAGAACCACATTGCAACTTGCCTTCCCAACAGTCAGAGTCAAAGGTCAAAGGTCACACCAGTTTCCACAGGTTTTTTGACACAGCAGTCCAAAGGATTGTTCAGGAAAGTTTGTGAGTCGGTTGCTGCGACGGAGAATCGTCAGGGTAAGCCAACTGTTAGTAGTGAAAATGTAGGAAACCCATCATGTACAGTTCAGGCATCAAATGGATTCCAGAGTTTTGTGGAATATTTCAGAGAGAGTCAACGAGCAATTGAGATTCAAACCAAAGTCAAGGACAAGTTGATGGATTGGGATTTCCCACAAGGGACTTCTAGACCTGAAGATTCTTTTCATCAGAACCCAGTTAAACATGCATTTGACAATCAAGACCAGTCTGAATTGATCCTGCAAAAGCCAAAGAGGATGAAGCAAGGTAGTGATGATGAGGGTATTGTTCAACCTCCCCCTGTACTTGATGATCAAGCCCTTGATAGGCTTGTGGAAGAATCTGAAAATGAAGAGGGAGGGAAGGAGCATTGTATGAAGAGCAGCAATGGAAGCGGCCATGTTGATGATGTCATCAAAGCAGAGGAGGAAACTTTGGTTGCAGGTGATGTTATTGAAAGAGACCATTTCATTGAGGAGTTGAAATCTGACATTAAGGTTTGTACACATCTGGGTGATCCTATTAGACTGGTGCCAATTTATGACATTTTTGGTGTCCCTACGTGAAGGAATTTTGAGCTGTTGAGGCCATTTATAAACCTGACATGAACCTAGTTTAAATTTGCTACCAAATATTTGATCTCTCGGCCCTTCATTGTTTTCAATGTGTCATACATGAAATTACCCAGTATATGATATGATACACCTTAAATGTGTACTCGACACCCAATTTTTCGCCATAATTACTCTTCTCCATTTCTTCCTTTAAACTTTTCATTTTAGTCTCGAGCCAATGTTTAAACCTGAGGAGCATTTCATAAAACAATTGGTAATTTTCATCGACTATTTTGTTCTCAGCCAGATGCAAGAATTCCAATAGCTTATAACAAATAGTGAAAATTCCTATTTGTTTTATGAAATGTTCCCTTGAAGTCCATTGTAGGGACCCGATGTCTCATTTCAATTTTTGAATTACTTGCTGATTAGTATTCGGCCATCTTGATTTCAGACACTCATTATATTCTTCAACAGGAACCTTTTGGATTCATCAGCGTTTGTCCTAATGAGATAAGATTAAGTATTCAGATTGCTAATTATCCATTTTCACAAATGATTTAATGGAGAGATGATCCCCTGGGATTTGCTCTGTTAATCCTCCTGAATCTAGACCTTATCCTCTGCAACAACTAATTCCTTTATGACTCTTTTTCCCTTCCCTTATGGAAAATTCTCATACAGTCCAGTGCTAGTCTTCGTTGCTCATGAACCTATTGTTGTTATTGTAAAACTTGTTTACCCTGAAACATGTTCCATCATTTTTTTTGTCTTCAAATTGTAATATTATTTCAATTTGTATGCTATTATTTTGATTTAATTTGTATAATTATTGCAGATGAAGATAGATGCATTGAAGTCTGCCTGGCACAGTATAGGATGTACAGGAAATACAGAAGTATGTAATGAAGCGATCAGGTTCATGAGTACCTGTACCTCAGATCAGGTAAATTCATTATTGTTTTGTTTGAGATCACCTATTCCTGGGAGGTGAAAGGTGCATTGAATCACTTTGGTCTGATTAAACTGAAGCTACCACGACACAAGGGTTTCCTTACACCATGGTTTCCCCCTGCTCGTATATGAATAGTGCATCACTCTTCTCTACATTGGACCACCAGTAACAATCCTATCCAAAGGACAGGGGTACAATTGGTCAACACTTTCCTCCCCTTGATATCCGACAAGCAAATTATAGAAAAGGGTCATTAATTACTGTTCTTCCAATGCTGGGTGCCCAGCACTTTCTTCTGTAAAGTGAATACATTGGCATTTTCCATGGATGAGGTCCGAACCATTTCCTTTTCAGCCCCCTGCCCCCCCCCCCATTTGCTACTGTCTCCAGTAATGAGTATGAAGCAATTTCTTTTTCATGGAAGTTCATTGTCAGATTTTCATTTAAATTCAGAGATAAAGAAGAATTATATTTTTGAAGTAGATATACTGATCAATATTTGAATGGAGTTCTTTCTATCTCTTTTTCCCTCACACCCTCTATGTCTGTTTCTGTGCTTTTCCCTCCTATCTTCCACCTCTTCATTCTCTATACCCCTCTATCCCATCCTGTCCGCTCCCTCTCCCACTCCCCTCTCTTTCCTTCCCCCTCTGACTTCTCCACTTTTTTCCCTTCCTCCACCCCCCGGTCCTTCTCCCCTCTCTCTTTATACCAATCTCTATTCTACCTTCTCAGTTATCAAAGCTGTGTTTCTACCTTGATGTGACGACCATTGATGTATCTACACTACCTGCTGTATGTCAAAGCATTACTCCAATGGCGGATCTGTTCAGTTACACAGCCACAGGAATTCTTGCAAAGAATCTTTTCTTAGACAAGGTAATCTTCTAATCTATCAATGTGCAGCAAAACCTGTTTTCAATTGCAACCACATGCATAAATGCCAAGTATTCCTAATAAAAAGGAACAGAAGTTTGGATGATCAGCCGATGAGTGATGTCATGAGTTATCGGTAATGTGATTCGGTTTCCTCATTCTAAACCCTGTTTCCTCTCCCCGACAGAGTTATATTTTTCCCAAGGGATTATATTTTGCCCGAAGTGCACAGCTCTTAGGGAAAATATTTTCCTGAGGGAAAATTATAGCTTCGGAGGGGAGTTTATATGTTATTTATTAAAATGATAGACCCGTCAATATCTGTTATATTATAAAGTCTATGTGGATTCGCCATCTGGAATCATTATCACTCTCGCTCTCTGATTAACCCGAAATTCTTTGTTTCAGATTGGTTCAGCAACCTTTTTTCACACTCTAAACACCAACACCAACCCTTGAAATCACTCAAGGTACACTCATTGTGAATGTGAAAGAAAGCAAATAGCATTGGGATGTAGCCTATTGAATATAAATGAGTTGAATTATTTTTAATCTCTAATTTTTGTCTCTTTTGTACTATTTTATTTTTAATTATAGCTTCGGAGAGGAGTTGAAATGTTATTTATTAAAAAGATAGACCAGGCTATATATAGTCTATGTGGATTCGCCATCAAAAATTGCTTTCATTATCATTCTGGCTCTCTGATAAACCCAAAATTTTTTGTTTCAGATTGGTTCAGCAACCTTTTTTCACGCTCTCGACACCAACACCAACCCTTGAAATCACTCAATATACACTCATTTTGAATGTGAAAGAAAACAAATAGGCAATTGAATGTATTGAAAATAAATGGGTTGAATTATTTTTAATCTCTAAATTTTGTCTGTTTTCCTTGTACTATTTTGAAGATGACATCTTTGACCCAAAGGCCACCCAGAGCTTTGAATTCTGCCCTCGTATGTTTCACCCAAGCCTTTCCTAAACCAGCCATAGAGGGAGCCCTAGCACCATGTATCCAATCTGATGCATCATCCATCCAGTTTGACCTTGTGTCCAAAGTGGCTAAAGAGGCTTTGACCAATGACCACAAAGTGTTTCTAGTCAGGTCAGCTATTTCAACGTAATGAAAAATCAAGGGGAAATTCGAACCCAAATTAAAGGTTTTTTTAGAGTTAGAGAAAGAAAAATCAGGCAAGGAGATAGATGAAATTTCAGAAAGTCAAGCAATGAGAAATTTGTTTAATTTCTAAAAATGGGTAATCACCACACATATTGAAGGCTTCAAATTGGTTTTTGTCTCACCTGCGAAGCAAAGTGAGACTATAGGCGCCGCTTTTCCGACGGCGACGGCGGCAACATCAAATCTTAACCTGAGGTTAAGTTTTTGAAATGACGTCATAACTTAGAAAGTATATGGACCTAGTTAATAAAACTTGGCCATAAGGTTAATCAAGTATTACTGAACATCCTATTAGAGTTTCATGTCACATGACCAAGGTCAAAGGTCATTTAGGGTCAATGAACTTAGACCATGTTGGAGGATTCAACATCGAAATCTTAACCTGAGGTTAAGTTTTTGAAATGTCATCATAACTTAGAAAATATATGGACCTAGTTCATGAAACTTGGACACAAGGTTAATCAAGTATCACTGAACATCCTGCATGAGTTTCACGTCACATGACCAAGGTCAAAGGTCATTTAGGGTCAATGAACTTTGGCCGAATCGGGGATATCTGTTGAATTCCCATCATAACTTTGAATGTTTATGGATCTGATTCATGAAACTTAGACATAATAGTAATCAAGCATCACTGAAAATTTTGTGCAAGTTTCAGGTCTCATGTTAAGGTCAAAGGTCATTTAGGGTCAATGAACTTTGGCCGAATCTGGGGTATCTGTTGAATTACCATCATAACTTTAAAAGTTTATTGGTCTAGTTCGTTAAACTTGGACATTAGAGTAATCAAGTATCACTGAACATCCTGTGCGCGTTTCAGGTCACATGACCAAGGTCAAAGGTCAATGAACTTTGGCCGAATTGGGTGTATCTGTTGAATTACCATCATAACTTTGAAAGTTTATGGATCTGATTCATGAAACTTGTACATAAGAGTAGTCAAGTATCACTGAACATCCTGTTCGAGTTTCAGGTCACATGATCAAGGTCAAAGGTCATTTAGGGTCAATGAACTTTGGCCGAATCGGGGAAATCTGTTGAATTACCATCATAACTTTGAAAGTTTATTGGTCTAGTTCGTTAAACTTGGACATTAGAGTAATCAAGTATCACTGAACATCCTGTGCGCATTTCAGGTCACATGACCAAGGTCAAAGGTCAATGAACTTTGGCCGAATTGGGTGTATCTGTTGAATAACCATCATATCTCTGTAAGTTTATTGGTCTAGTTCATAAAAAGTGGACATAAGAGTAACCATGTATCACTGAACATCTTGTGCGAGTTAGAGTAGTTTTCAAAGTCAGCACTGCTGCTATATTGAACTGCGTGATGCAGGTGAGACGGCCAGAGACATTCCACATGTTTAGTGATGTCATCAATGTCAAAGCAAGGACTACTCTTCCATTTACGCCAACATAAAATGGATAAATTGAACTATTTTACAAAAGTTGTATTTCATTTTATATTTGTTTACAGATTGTTTAGTGAAAGAACACTGCATGAAACATTCTTGATTTTATCAATCTAAGAGGTTTTAAGTAATTTTCATGGATGTCTGTTTAAATTAACAAGGAAAACATTAAAGCTGATCATTTAAAGGCAAAGTGCGAAAGGATAATTATTTCCATAATCATTTAATTATTTCAGGAGTTTGCTTGGGTCTCCAGGTTTGGTATGGTCAGAGGAGGTCACTGGTTTTGTCCAAAATATGTTGGACATGAAGGTAAATGACTTATTTTTTAGATGACCCGTGTGGTCACTTGTAGTCTTCAACTGCCTTGTCTATGTTGAACCTATCAAACATACAACACACACAAAGACTGAAAACATCACTTGTGTAACAATACTTCACAAATACCCCTGCAAATACTTACTATAAACAGTCATGTAATCTTGTTTATTATTCTTTTTTATTCACCAGAGTACTAAAAAATTGAATTTTAAGTATATTCTTGTGAAGCTCTCTGTTAATGGAATGTAAAAAATGAAGCCAACAATTTTTTTTAAGTGTGAGCCTGTGTTTGGTCTTTAAAAGGACCATCCAAACACTGTTTTGACAGGGATGTTGGTTGGTTGGGTTTAGTGGTGATGGTGTTAGTCCATTGATATCCGATGATTTATAAAAGGCTATGCGAGGGGGATTCCACATCTTGTCAGTTGATATGTCTCAGGAGAATGGTGAACTGTAAACTGTCGTAATGATTCATTCTTTTCAATAGAAACCTTCAGAAATGACTACTTTCAATATGCTATGTAAATGTTGATTATTTCATTATGTATTTTTGTTTCAGTTGGATATGGATTCATCCCTCCTTGGTCTGTTGTGTACATCTCTAGGGCAGAATGGAATAACCCAGTCTAAATGTAAGAAGTTTGCCAAGCTACTTCTGGCTGTCATCAACAAGTATAGTAAACAGGTATTCACTTCATCTACAAGCAGTTGGGCTACCTCTCAGTCTAATATCCATTTGGGCCCTGTTGCATAAAAGTTACTATTATGGTAACTTCCCTGAAATCCTTGATTGTAATTGGTTGATTAGCATCTACCATGGTAGATACTATTTGATGACCATGTTACCATAATAGTATACAAATATATTAGGCTTTGAGTAAGTATAGCAGAAATTATTTGTCTGAGGTTGGACTGACATTACTATTTTTCCCGAGGAGAAATGGTAATTTTGCCATTACAACTGAAGATGAATAATTCCCTCTATACTTTCGAAATAAAGGCCTGGTATATTTGTTTTATATCCTACATAAACAGCAGATCTTGATAATCTAGTTTTTGTACACGTTCATCTTTTTTCAAATCTGAACCAAAATATAGATAATGCAATGCTTCCACAAGTGCCCTCCCCCTGGGACCAAATGGTATATGGGCTGAAAAGATATTAGATCAAACGGTCAGTGGGCTAAAAAGCAATTATACCAAAGGTTCAGTAGACAAACTGATTAAGACACATCTGGATTAGACAAAGGGAGATGAGATCAAATAGAAAATAGACAAAGCTGTTGTATACCAAGTTATAAATAAAATAGTCTTCCTTCTTAGGACAAAACCATGTAAAGAAAACAGAAATTGTTCACTTGTTTTTCAGGATAGATATCTGGTAACCAGGGTTTGCTTACCATTTTATGCCATAGTACCTTTAAAGGCATTTAGCCTCATTACCAGGTGGGTGTTTCATAAAGCTGTTCGTAAGTTGAGAGCGACTTTAAGAACGACTGGTGATCCTTTCTTGTGGAAAATGCTATATTCATTGGCGATGGTTCAAGGACGTAAGAAAGGTTCACCAGTTGCTCTTAACTTACAAACACCCACCTGGTTCCATGGAGAGGAAATGAAGTCTGGTCCTCAGGTTGCCTGCTTACCATTCATGCTTACTTAGCATTCAAAATCACCACCCCACCATTAACTTATTGTAATGACATTAACTATAATTGTTTTCTTGATGTCATTTCAGATAACCCCTGATCATGTGACTCACTTGCAGAGGTCAGTAGAGGTCAACCAGACGTTCCTCAAGAAAGCATGTCAAGGGGCGTTGAAGAAGATCAAGAACTGATAACAAAGCAGCTGAGAAGACCTTTGATAAGTCAGTTTCTACAGGAGTATATTGAGTATGGTGTGGAATAAATTGGAGTTTGGTTGAAGCAAGCACCAGTCATAACACCCTACAGTACTTGGGAGGAAATGTGTTCCGTAGGTAATTTTGATTAAGGGGCTGAATATTGATGCTGGTGTTAGGACAAAATAAACACCAGTCACAATGCTATACTTGAAGCACCATTGGTGTTGAGGCAAAATAAACACCAGCTATAATACCTTATTTGAACTGAGGATGGTGTATAATCACCAGCCGCAACATCCGGCTTGAATTGTTTGTTCGTATTAGGTTAAAATATACACCAGCTATAACTCTTTCAAATTTAGTTTAGGGTTAAGTTAACAACTAACACCAGCCACATCACCCTACATAAATAGTTGGTGTTGGATTGAAGCAAACCACAACCACAACACCTTTCTTGAAATGAGTTTGGTGTTGTGCTTTAATAAACCCCAACTACAATACTCTACTTGCTGCATGGCTGATGATAGATCATTTGTTTCCAATGATAATTTGGGAGCTCAGTTCATTTGTAGATGCAATTTTATTGTTTATTTTTTATGGTGTTCAGTCTTTGTTTTTGGTTTTGGTGTTTGGGAAAACCCAACACCAACCAGAACACTGAACTTGGAAGTTTGACTAGTGTTAATTTAGCATAACTTGGTGACTTGGTGATGAGCTACCAAAAATATTATAGTTTTTAAATCAAAAGTTTGGTTTTGAACTGTGGTACAACTCCATACCTAACATTGTACATTGAACTAACCAAATCTTGCAGATGAAAACACTTGGACCAAAATTCTTCCAAAGGAATTCTTGTTGTGCGCTCGTGTGTGATCATTACACATCGTATATACATCAGAGAAACTACAAAAAGTAATCATCCTACCAAATGTTATCCTTTATTTTCTTCCGGTTTAATATATCATTAATCATAGTGCTATATGGTTAATGCAGATTAGAAATTCTGTTTAGGTAGTTGGTATGCTTAGTCAGGATTAGGTAATCTGCATTGTAGGGATTAGGTAATCTGTGTGGTTCTAAATGCTATCAGTAGTGGATATAATGATATTTCATTACCAAACTTATCTAGCATGAAATAATTGAAAAAATATTCCTCTCTTTCTCCACATTTCCTTATACTTGTGGATTGAATTTCATTCCAGGATTCTTTGAATATTTTGGAATATTTGGGCATGTCAAATTTTC